>NC_052165.1:9969347-10119347 GCF_902713615.1 Scyliorhinus canicula
GGGCAAAGGTGGAGGTGCACGAGGCACTCCACATGAAGTGGCAGAGCCGCTTCGAGGAGCTGGACACTCGGATGAGGAGGAAAAATTTGAGGATCCTGGGCCTGGAAGAAGGCCTGGAGGGGTCGGATCTCCCGGGATATGTAGCGGAGATGCTGAGCTCCCTGATGGGGGAAGGGGCCGGTCCGGCGCCCCTGGAATTGGAAGAGGCATACCGGGTCATGGCCAGGAGGCCTAGGGCAAACGAGCCCCCGAGGGCGGTGCTGGTGCGGTTCCAGCGGCTAAGTGATCGAGAGAAAGTCCTGAGGTGGGCTAAAAGGGAGAAAAGCAGCAAGTGGCAGAACTCGACGGTAAGGGTGTACCAGGACTGGAGTGCGGAGGTGGCAAAGCGGCGGGCCCGGTACAACCGGACAAGGGCGGTGCTACACGCGAAAAAGATCAAATTTGGAATGCTGCAACCGGCGCGCTTGTGGGTCACCTACAAGGACCGACATCATTATTTCGAGTCCCCAGAGGAGGCCTGGACCTTTGTACAAGAGGAAAAGTTGGACACGAACTAAAACCTGGGAGCACCGGCGGTCGTAGCCGCCTGGGGACTCTTGATTGAGCAAGTGGCCCTTTTCTTTTTCAGGCCAGGTCGGAACTGGGTAACAGTTTCGTGGATTGTTTGGGGTGTTTTTTCTCGAACGGTTGACTTTTCTGAATATTTTGAAGGTTTCGAGTTGTTGGGTGTTTCTGTATATTTGTACTGTTGAAATCTCTATGGTGGGTCGTTGGCTTCTTATGGGGTGTTTTTTCCCGTTTCCAATTTCCCTTAGTTATTTACCCCTCTTACCCTTTTTCTTTGGGTGCTTGGGGGGGTTTTTGGTTCTTTTTTTTCTTTTCGGGTTATGGTTATCTGCGGTTATTTATACTGTTTGATGGAGGGTGATGGTTGGGCACACTGTTAGTTGATAGTTAGTTAATTATTTTGTTATTTAAGTATGTAGTTAAGTATTTATGTATTTAGTTGCCATTGGGTATTTGTATTTATATTGTTAAGTTGGGGAGACGGGACGGGGGGGAGCGGGTTGATTATGCGGGTCTTTCTCGGGGGTTTTAAGGGGATCTTTCACGGGCGCAGATGGGATGAACCGGGAGGAGTCGGAATGTGGCAGGAGCAGCCGGGTCAGCGGAGACCAGCTGACTCTCGGGAGTACGATGTGGGGTACATCGCGGCTAGGAGGGGTCCTAGCCAGGGGGGGGGGGGGGTGGGAAAGGGGGGGGGGGGCTGGGGGGGACACCGGGTTGCTGCTGGAAAGACCAGGTACGAGAAGGGGAGAGCCGGGGGGGGTGGGGGGGGGGGCCATCGCTATGGGAAGCGGGTCAGAAAAGAAGGGATGACCCGGGGCGAGCAAGGGACAAGACATGGCTAATCGACAGGGAGTAGGGACGGGTCGCTCTGCGACCCGACTGATCACGTGGAACGTAAGGGGGCTGAATGGGCCGGTCAAAAGATCAAGGGTCTTCTCACACCTGAAGGGACTGAAGGCTGATGTAGCAATGCTGCAGGAGACTCATTTGAGGGTAGCAGATCAGGTCCGCCTGAGAAGGGGGTGGGTGGGACAGGTGTTCCACTCAGGCTTGGATATCAAAAACCGGGGGGTGGCGATTTTGGTGGGAAAGAGGGTGTCGTTTGTGGCGGCAGAGGTGGTGGCAGACAAGGAGGGCAGGTACGTGATGGTGAGGGGTAGGCTGCAGGGAGAGAATGTGGTACTGGTAAATGTGTATGCCCCGAACTGGGACGACGCGGGTTTTATGAGGCGCCTGGTGGGCCTCATCCCGGGACTGGAGGCAGGGGGTCTGATCATGGGAGGGGACTTTAATACGGTGTTAGACCCTGGGCTGGATAGATCGAGTTCCAGGACGAATAGGAGGCCGGCAGCGGCAGAGGTGTTAAGGGGGTTCATGGAGCAGATGGGAGGGGTAGACCCATGGAGATTTGGTAGGCCTAGGGCGAGGGAGTATTCTTTTTTCTCCCACGTCCACGGAGTGTACTCTAGGATCGATTTTTTCGTATTGAACAGGGGGCTGATACCGAGAGTGCAGGACACGGAGTACTCGGCCATTGCGATATCGGACCATGCACCACATTGGGTGGACGTGGACATGGGGGAGGCGCGGGACCAACGCCCGTTGTGGCGCCTGGATGTAGGGCTGTTGGCGGACGAAGAGGTGTGCAGAAGGGTGAGAACGGGCATTGAGAACTATCTGGGTACGAATGACACAGGTGAGGTGCAGGTGGGGACGGTCTGGGAGGCCTTGAAAGCAGTGATTAGAGGAGAGCTGATCTCCATAAGGGCACACAGAGAGAGGAAGGAGAGGCAGGAAAGGGAGAGGCTGGTGGGGGAGCTCCTAGAAGTAGATAGGAATATGCGGCGGCGCCAGAGGAGGGGCTATTAAGGGAGCGGCGTAGCTTGCAGGCCAGGTTCGACCTACTGACCACTAGGAAGGCGGAAATGCAGTGGAGAAGGGCGCAGGGTGCGGCGTATGAGTATGGGGAAAAGGCGAGCAGGATGCTGGCACACCAGCTTCGTAAGCGAGATGCAGCCAGAGAGATTGGGGGAGTGAGAGAGAGGGGTGGGGACGTAGTGCAGAAGGGGCAAGAGGTGAATAGGGTCTTTAGGGACTTCTATAGGGAATTGTATAGGTCTGAACCGCCGAAGAGGAGAGGGGGAATGAAGAACTTTCTCGACAAATTGGGGTTCCCAAAGGTACAGGAGGAGCTGGTGGAAGGGTTGGGGGCGCCGATAGAGCTGCAGGAGCTAATTAAAGGGATAGGCCAGATGCAGGCGGGGAAGGCGCCGGGGCCGGATGGGTTCCCGGTGGAGTTTTACAGGAAATTTGTGGACTTGGTGGGTCCAGTGCTGGTGCGAGCCTTTAATGAGGCGCGCGAGGGGGGGGTTCTGCCCCCAACAATGTCGCAGGCCCTGATCTCCTTGATTTTGAAGCGGGACAAGGACCCGGTCCAGTGCGGGTCCTACAGGCCCATCTCCCTCCTGAATGTTGACGCCAAGCTGTTAGCAAAGGTCCTGGCAACCAGGATAGAGGACTGTGTGCCAGGGGTAGTCCATGAAGACCAGACGGGGTTCGTGAAGGGACGCCAACTTAACACAAATGTCCGGAGATTGTTAAATGTGATTATGATGCCAGCAGTGGAAGGGGAGGCGGAGATAGTGGTAGCGCTGGACGCGGAGAAGGCATTTGACAGGGTGGAGTGGGAATACTTGTGGGAGACGTTGGAAAGGTTTGGGTTTGGGGAGGGATTTATCAAGTGGGTAAAACTGCTCTATTCAGCTCCGATGGCAAGTGTGGTAACAAACGGGAGGAGGTCAGAATATTTTGGGCTCCATCGAGGTACTAGGCAGGGATGTCCCCTATCTCCCTTACTCTTTGCATTAGCGATTGAGCCGTTGGCGATGGCACTGAGGGGTTCAGGGGGGTGGAGAGGACTGACAAGGGGAGGGGAGGAACATCGGGTCTCGCTCTATGCGGATGATTTGTTGTTGTATGTGGCAGACCCGGAGGGGGGAATGCCGGAGGTAATGGGGATACTAGCGGAGTTCGGGGACTTTTCGGGATATAAATTAAATCTGGGGAAAAGTGAGGTCTTTGTAATACACCCGGGAGACCAAGGGGAGGGAATTGGGAGGCTCCCCTTCAAAAGAGCAGTTAAAAGTTTTAGGTATTTGGGGGTGCAGGTGGCAAAGAACTGGGGGACCCTCCACAAGTTGAACTTTTCCAGACTGGTGGAACAGATGGAGGAGGAGTTTAAGAGGTGGGACATGGTGCCGCTGTCGCTGGCAGGGAGGGTGCAGTCAGTTAAAATGACGGTCCTCCCGAGGTTCTTGTTTTTGTTCCAGTGTCTGCCCATCTTCCTCCCCAGGGCCTTTTTCAAGAAGGTAACGAGTAGTATCATGGGGTATGTGTGGGCACATGGCACCCCGAGAGTTAGAAGGGTCTTTTTGGAGCGGAGTAGGGATAGTGGAGGGCTGGCGTTACCCAACCTTTCAGGATATTACTGGGCGGCAAATACATCGATGGTACGAAAGTGGATGATGGAAGGGGAGGGGGCAGCCTGGAAGCGCATGGAGAGGGCGTCCTGCGGCAACATAAGCTTAGGGGCACTGGTAACGGCACCATGGCCGCTCCCTCCCACGAGGTATACCACGAGCCCAGTGGTGGCGGCCACCCTCAAGATCTGGGGGCAGTGGAGGCGACACAGGGGGGAAGTGGGAGGTCTGATAGGGGCACCACTAAGAGGGAACCACAGATTTGCGCCGGGAAACACAGGAGGGGGATTCCAGAGCTGGCAGAGGGCGGGTATTAGACAACTGAGGGACTGTTTATAGAGGGGAGGTTTGCGAGCCTGGGAGAGCTGGAGGAGAAATTTGGGCTCCCCCCGGGGAACACGTTCAGGTACCTCCAAGTGAAGGCATTTGCCAGACGACAGGTAGCGGGGTTCCCCGCGCTCCCCGACAGGGGGGTGAGTGATAGGGTGCTATCAGGGGTCTGGGTCGGGGAGGGGAAGATCTCGGACATCTATAAGATTATGCAGGAGGTGGAGGAGGTACCAGTAGAGGAGCTGAAAGATAAGTGGGAGTTAGAGCTGGGGGAACAGATAGAGGACGGGACATGGGCAGACGCCCTGGAGAGGGTCAACTCGTCGTCGTCATGTGCGAGACTAAGTCTCATTCAATTTAAGGTACTGCATAGAGCCCACATGACGGGGACAAGGATGAGTCGGTTTTTCGGGGGGGAAGACAGGTGTATTAGATGTTCGGGAAGCCCTGCGAATCATGCACATATGTTTTGGGCATGTCCGGCACTGGAGGAGTTCTGGAAGGGGGTGGCAGGGACGGTGTCGAGAGTGGTGGGGTCCAGGGTCAAGCCAGGATGGGGACTTGCGATCTTCGGGGTTGGGGTGGAACCGGGGGTACAGGAGGCGAGGGAGGCTGGAATATTAGCCTTTGCGTCCTTGGTGGCTCGGAGGAGGATCCTGATTCAGTGGAGGGACGAAAGGCCTCCGAGTGTTAACACCTGGTTAAACGACATGGCAAACTTCATCCAATTGGAAAGGATCAAATTCGCCCTGAGAGGGTCGGTGCAGGGGTTTTCCAGGCGATGGCAACCCTTCCTAGACCTCTTGGATCAGAGATAGAAACTGAGGCCGTGACAGCAGCAACCCGGGAGGGGAGGGGAGGGCGGGAGGGAGGGGGGAGGGGGGGGGGGGGGGGAGGGGGGAGAAAGACGAAGGAAGTACGGTAGCGGTGGTGGCACGGGCAAGGCCTGCCCGAGGACGCTGCTAGAAATGATAAGTTGGTCTGACTGTCGGTTCGCCGGCGGGGGGGGGGGGGGGGGGGGGGGGACGCGCGGGTAGGGGGGGGGGGGGACTTTTTTCTTTTTCTTGTTAAGTAGGGGGGTTTGACTTTGTTTTGTTATAATTTAAATGTGAATGTAGGGGGGGGTTAAAATGTTTGTATTTTGAAAAATTCAATAAAAATTATTTAAAAAAAAAACTAGCCAGTCTTCTATCCATGCCAATATGTTACCCCAACACCAGGAGTTTTTAGTTTCCGCAATAACCTTTGATGTAGCACCTTATAAAATGACATGAAAATCGCTTATTGTCACAAGTAGGCTTCAAATGAAGTTACTGTGAAAAGCCCCTAGTCGCCACATTCCGACGCCTGTTCGGGGAGGCTGGTACGAAAATGCCTTCTGGATATCTAAGTACCATAAATCCCACCCTCTCCTTTATCCACAGCTCATGTTACTTCTTCAAAGAATTCCAACACATTGATGAACATGATTTCCCTCTCATAAAACCATGTTGACTCTGCCTGATTATCTTGAATTTATTTAAGAGGTTTCATTTAATATCTTTGATAAGGTCATTGGGAAAATGTTAGAGTCCATTATCAAGGATGCAATAAAAGAGCATTTATAAATATATCATATAATCAAACAGAGTCAGCACGGCTTGATGAAGGGGAAATCATGCCTGAAAAATTTATTACAATTCTTTGAGGTGGTAATGAGTAGGATAGATCAAGGGGAACCAGTAAATGTAATATATTTGGATTTACAAAAAGAGTTTGATCAGTTGCCACACAAACAGTTACTTAATAAGATAAGAGCCCATGGTGTTGGGGGTAGTAAATGAGCGTGGATAGAGGATTTTCTAACTGATCGAAAACAGAGTTGAGATAAGAGAGGGGCATTTTCAGGATATCAACCTGTAACTAGTGGGGTGCCACTGGGCTATGTGCTGGGGGCCACATTATTTACAACATATATTAATGACTTGGATGAGGGAAATGAATGCACTATTTCCAAGTTTGCGGATGACACAAAAATAGGTGGGAAGACAAGTGTTGAGAATTACTCCAAGAGTCTATAGAATGAGATACACAGGTTAGGTGAATGGGCAAAAACTTTCAGATTCAATATGATGTAGGAAAATGTAAAGTTATGCACATTGGTAGGAAGAATAAAGGAGCTGAATATTATTTAAATGGAGAAAGACAGCAGAAAGCTGGGGGTCCTCGTGCATAAATTACAAAAAGCTAGCCTGCAAGTTCAGCAGGTAATAGGGACGGCAACTGGAATGTCGGCCTTTATTTCAAAGGGAATGGAGAATAAAATAGAGAAGTCCTGCTAAAACTATACAAGGCTATAGTTAGACCACAGCTGGAATACTGTGAACAGTTTTGGTCCCTGTATCTGAGGAAGTATATACTGGCATTGGAGGCAGTTCAGAGAAGATTTGCTAGGTTCATCCTGGGAATGGAGGGAATTTCCTAAGAAGAGAGGGAAAGTAGGTTGGACCTGTACTCACTGGAGTTCGGAAGAATGATAGATGACCTTATTGAGACGTACAGGATTCTCAGGGGGGGCTTGGCAGGTTAGATGCTGAGAGGATGTTTCTTCTTGTGGGAGAGTCTAGAACCAGAGGGCATCATCTCAGAGCAAGGGGTCACCCACTTAAGGCAGATGAGGGAGATTTGTTTCTCCAAGGATCATGAACCCGTTGAATTCTTTACTGCAGAGAGCTGTAGAGGCTGGGTCGTTAAGCATGCTCAAGGCTGAGATGGACAGATTTTTGATCAGTGAGGAAATCAAGGGCTATGGGGATAAGACGGGAAAGTAAAGTTGAGGATTACATCGGATCAACTATGATCTCATTGAATGGTGGAGGAGACTCGATGGGCCGAATGGCTACGTCTTCTGGCCCAATGGCTTCTAACATTTTCCCGATGACGATTGTAAATCTAACTGGCCTGCAGTTTCCTGCTTTCTGTCTCCATCCCTTTTTGAATAAAGGAATTACATTCACTATTTTCCAATCTAATGGAACCTTCCCCAAATCTAGGGAATTTTGGAAAATTAAGACCAACACATTAACTATCTCACTAGCCATTTCTTTTAAGACCCTAGGATGAAGTCCATCAGGACCCGGGGACTTGTAAGCCCGCAGCTCCAACAATTTGGTCAGTACCAACTACCTGGTGTTTATTTTTTTGAGTTTCCCCTTCACTTCCATTTCCTGATTTCCAGCTATTTCTGGAATGCTACTTGTGTCCTCTATAGAGAAGGTCGATGCAAATAACCTGTCGATTCATCTGCCATCTCCTTATTTTCCAGCATTAATACCTCGCACTGTTATCGCTTTTCTTTTTAAATATCTATAGAAACTCTTTCTATATATCTTTACATTTCTCGCTAGCTTTCTCTCATCTAATGTAACCATCATTATTAATGTTTTAGTCATTCTTTGCTGTTTTTTATATTCTATCCAATCTTCTAACCTGACATCCATATTTACGCAATGATATGCTTTTTCTTTAAGTTTGATGCTATCTTTATTTTTTGGCTTCTTCTCTTGGAATTTTTCTTTCTCATTGTAATGTACCTGTTCTGTGTATTCTGAAATATCCCCTTAAATATCTGCCATTGCATCTCGATTGACCTATCTCTTGACCTAATTTGTCAATTTAGCTCGCCCTACTTTCATACTCACATACTTGTTCTTATTTAAGTTTAAAATACAAGTCTTAGACCCACTCTTTTCTCCCTCAAACTGAATGTAAAATTCAATTGTATTATAATTGCTAGGGGAATCTTCACAATGAAGCTGTTAATTAATACCATTGCATTGTACAATACCAAGTCTGGTATTGTCTGCTCTCTGGTACGTGCCAGAATGTGCTGTTGTCATAAACATTCTATGCATTATCCTATTGCCAAGACAGAAAATCCATTTCAACCTCCACCTGAGTGCCCCAGCATCATAGTTATAAGTCTTCAGCCAATTTGATTCACTCGGTGTGATATCAAGAAACAACTGAAGGATCTGGGCAGTGGAAAGGCTATATGACAGCATTCTGGCAGGAGTACTGAGAGACCTCTTCTCTGGAAATACTCGGGGCTTTTCACAGTAACTTCATTGAAGCCTGCTTGTGACAATAAGCAATTATTATTATTATTAGATGTGCTCCTAACCAAGCTGTTCCAGTACAGCTGCAACACTGGCATCCACCCAGTAGTGAGGTATGTCCTGGTCACAGAAAGCAGGACAATCAAACCCCGGCCCATCGCAATCCCAACAGTCTACTGTTGCTCATCTAATTGAGTGTTATTGAACAGCACTTATATAGCAAAGACTTGCTCACTGCAGCTCAGTTTTGCTTCCACCAAGGTCACTTGGCTCTTGACATCATTACAGCTTGGGCCCAATCTTGGACAATAAAGCTGAACTCAAGAGAGGAGTGAGATAATTGCATTAAGGCAGCATTTTACGGAGTGTGGCATGCCGCTGTGCAGAGAGACCTGGGTGTGCTAGTGCATGAGTCACAGAAAGTTGGTTTACAGATGCAACAGGTGATTAAGAAGGCAAATGGAATTTAGTCCTTCATTGCTAGAGGGATGGAGTTTAAGACTAGGGAGGTTATGTTGCAATTGTATAAGGTGTTAGTGAGGCCACACCTGGAGTATTGTGTTCAGTTTTGGTCTCCTTACTTGAGAAAGGACGCACTGGCACTGGAGAGTGTGCAGAGGAGATTCACTAGGTTAATCCCAGAGCTGAATGGGTTGGATTATGAGGAGAGGTTGAGTAGCCTGGGACTGTACTCGTTGGAATTTAGAAGGATGAGGGGGGATCTTATAGAAACATTTAAAATTATGAAGGGAATAGATAGGATAGATGCGGGCAGGTTGTTTCCACTGGCGGGTGAAAGCAGAACTAGGGGACATAGACTCAACATAAGGGGAAGTAGATTTAGGACTGAGTTTAGGAGGAACTTCTTCACCCAAAGGGGTGTGAATCTATGGAATTCCTTGCCTAGTGAAGCAGTTGAGGCTCCTTCATTAAATGTTTTTAAGGTAAAGATAGATAGTTTTTTGAAGAATAAAGGGTGTTCGGGCCGGAAAGTGGAGCTGAGTCCACAAAAGATCAGCCATGATCTCATTGAATGGCGGAGCAGGCTCGAGGGGCCAGATGGCCTACTCCTGCTCCTAGTTCTTATGTTCTTATGTTCTTAGCAAAGCTGAAGTCAATGGGAATCAGGAGGAAAGCCCTCCACCGGCTGGAGACATACCTAGCATGAAGGAAGATGGTTATAGTTGTTGGAGGTCAATCATTTCAATCATTTCAATCATTACTCAGAGGAGTGTCCGAAGTCCAAGAACATCATTAGCTGTTGAGAATGGCGGTTGCTGCCACATTTTAAGTGAAAAGAAATGAGGCCGTGTGCAATCTACCAGCCAACAGTGGCGGCAGAGAGCAGGTCACATGTCCTGCACATACACTTGACATCAAGCACCCTCCATGCACGTGCTTTTGGCGGTAAATCGCGGAGCAGCGTGGTTTCCATTTTCCAGCTGCTGGCAAGAGGACTGTGAAGGTGGATCATTTTCTTAAAAGTAAGAGACGGCCAGGGACTCAAATAGGCAGTGTACCTACTGGGCAGGATTCCAAAACGGAATCTGCTGGAGAGAGCTGCAATATCCGGGACAAAGCAGCTCGCTTGACTGGGACCCAATGCAGAGCCTTAAGTATTCACTCCCTCCGCCACTGACAAAGAGCGACAGCTTGGTGTAACAAGGTGCACTGCAGCAACACACCAAGGTTTCTTCGACAGCCCTTTCCAAACCTGCATGATCTCCACCAACAAGAAGGTCAATGCAGCAGATGCTCGAGAACTTGCAAATTCCTCTCCAAGCCACACACCTCCCTGACTTGGAATTATATTGCTCTTCCTTCACTGCACTGGAACTCCTTTCTTAATTACAATGTGGGCGTACCTACACCACACGGACATTTCAAGATGCAGGTTCACCTTTTCAGGGATAAAAAAAAATTGTCTGCAATTTCAACATTTAACATCTGCATTAAAATAGTCGACCCAATAATATCACATGACTGTATTGAACATTCATATGCTAATATCATCAATGGCAATTTCTAGGCTGGAAGATTCAAATCACTTAAAATATTTTTCCACACTGAAATATCATTTGTCTCAAGAAGACAGATTTTATACATTTAATACATCCTGCTGAGCTGACAAACATTGATACTTGACAGATGATCGTATCCAAAGTACTGCTTGAAGTTGAAAGTGGCATAGAATGTGGTCTGTCTGTTGCTGTCAATAATTATCGGTGACTATTCTGCCAATGGGGGAACAAGGTTGATTGAAAAAATTAGCATGATGAAGACTAGGAATATCCAGATACAATTTTCAGTCCTTAGTGAGATTGTTCATCTCAGCTGCTATATGAACACCATTGGGAGTTGTCGTGCAGTTATAATGATACAGACACCAATCACTCACAAGGGATTGTATAAACATGTTCTGAGTTCATTTCTTCAGATTAGACACATGGGTACACTTACTCATAGATGGAATCTTAAAGACCTGAGCAGCAGAGCTTCACATGTGTGCTCTGCTCAGAAGCAAAATTAAAATTAAGACTGGATTGCACGACACACTTCCCTTCCAGTGATGCCATGCTGCTATCCCTTAAAGACATATTACAAATGCACCTTTCTTTTTAAAGATATTTTGACCCCTTCCAAAGATGTAAATATATTTGCAATATATATTCCCCTTTTAAATGAAATGAAATGAAAATCGCTTATTGTCACAAGTAGGCTTCAAATGAAGTTACTGTGAAAAGCCCCTAGTCGCCATATTCCGGCGCCTGTTCAGGGAGGCTGTTACGGGAATCGAACCGTGCTGCTGGCCTGCCATAGTCTGCTTTAAAAGCCAGCGATTTAGCCCTGTGCTAAACAGCCCTTTAGTTACCATTGCATATGCATGCCATGAAAGATGAATCTACGAGTCTCTAAAGTATAGAGGTAATCTGCTGGTACACCCAGATCTTGAAACTTTAATTTTGTCTGGAGGTTTCTTTAATTTCCCACAGTGATCTGTGGGATTGTAATTCTTAGATGCTGTTCTTGGTTCCATTTGAGTTCTTCAATAGATGCAGTTGGACTGTGCGATGTTTGAGGAACTGGAATGGATCTGACTTGTCCCCGTTAAGCCTCACTATCACATCTTTGTGTGTAATGACTAGAGAGACTTGCATTTTCCTACAAGCGTAACATTGCAGCTCCCCAGCAAACGTAAATTTGCCAAAACATTCTGGATATTTTGAGAGGTGACAGGTGTAGTTCCCGAAGTTGGTCTGCAGGTTGGCACCAGGTGCGAGCTCATGGCATGCTGGTAGACCTATGAAAAGAAATGAACTCTCGTTAATAATTACAAAAGTTTAACTTGACTCTGAATCAGTGCTCCAGTGAAGTCCACATCTTTTGGGGATCCTATAGGTCTTCTGCTGTTCTGATGTGTTCAGCTGGTCTTGATTCCCAATTGCTGGGTGAAATTTTATGGCTTTCCATTTCAGACACACCCAAATCAAGAAACCACAGCTCCGTACGCTGGAATTTGGGCAGCTGGATCCCAATGCAAACTGGGGAATTTTGTGGACATTTTGATAATGCTCCTTTGACCCTTCCTCTCGTTTAGCACCGAGGATGAATGTTGCTGTAGCTACTTTTGCACGCTTTCCCGAAGCTCTACCCACAAAGATGAGTTGTGTCAGGAATGCAGCACAGAGTATTGGTATCTTTGCTTTTTATTGTATTTGCTGTGCAGCAACTCCAGAAGCCAGCCGTTATAATAACAACCTTCTCTAGCCTGATTCTTGTGATGCAGTTGTTTTTTTTGTTCCACTCTCCCTCGCTTGCCATAATCCAGCACACGCTGGTCAGTCGCCTCCCCTGACAGAGGTAACTCAGTGCTGATCCTCTCAATGCACTGTTTCACTCATGGAAAGGGAAGTCTATGTGCAATCTCACAATGGGGGATCTGTCTGCTTCCTAGCTCTCTATTTGAACACACTCTCTCTCTCACCGTGTCTTCCATGCTTTTCTATGCCATCACGATGCTACAATTTCAACTCTTTCCAATGCTGTGACTTCATAGCAGTTTAACGAAAATGCCAAGAGTCTTCTCATGGCGTATAGCACGAGCTAAGGCTGCTTATCATATTGTGTATGTAATTTTGCTACCAGGTTGCTAATCACCATTGAGCACCATGCCATGCTATAATGATATAGACACCAATCGTTCTTAAGGGATTGGCTAACTATATTGTGGGTTTATTTATTTAGACTAAGCACATGGGAACATTTATACATCAGGAGAAAGCTGGAAGACACCAGTAGCAGAGCTGTGTGTATGCTCTGCTCAGAAGCTAAAGTGAAACTAAGACTGGATCGCACGGCACACTTCCCTTCTGGTGTTGCCATGCTGAAATCCTTTAAAGGCACAGTACACGGGAGTCAATGCCTTCAAGACAAATGGGGAGATAATTGTAAAAGAAAAAAGAAAAATATTTGGCTATCAATCTCTTCATGCAATCAACCTTTTTCCTTCCTTCACTATGGGAATCGTGTGAAGTCCTTTCTTTCTTATTGATACCCACAGGAAATGTTTATCTGCATAGCATTCAATGAGCAGATAAAAGGAAAGAGGATAAAGGCATGTTGAGCAGACCTGGCAGACCTAGAGTAGTAATAATAGACGAATGGGTCCCAGGAAACTCTAACATGCTGTTAGAATGTTCTAAGTCTCTATGAGATCCCCCCTCATTCGTCTGAACTCCTGCGAGAACAATCCCAACCTAGTCAATCTCTCCTCATATGACAGTCCCACCATCCCTGGAATCAGTCTGGTAAACCTTCGCTGCACTCCCTCGAGAGCAAGACCATCCTTCCTCAGAAAAGGAGACCAAAACTGCACACAATACTCCAGGTGTGGCCTCACCACGGCCCTGTACAATTGCAGCAACACATCCCTGCTTCTATACTTGAAACCTCTCGCAATATAGGCCAACATAGGCCTTCTTTACCGCCTGCTGCACCTGCATGCTTATCTTCAGCGACTGGTGCCCAAGGGCACCCAGGGTATTCACTTGTGCTCGCTCCCAGCTTCTCCTTTGTACAATGGATGGATGGTGCTTCCAGGTTTGGCTGAAAGTTCCTTGTGGGTGTTGTTCTGTCATGTGCTTGTTCCAAGCCACTCATTGTGTTGTTTTAAAAAAATGTTCCAGCAGTGTGAAGAGTGCTAGGAAGGCTATTCTTGGAGCAGATTCCTTATTCCAATTACCCTGAAATGGCGTGAGTGGGCCTACTTCATAAACACTGCAGTACTTGGGAAATTGTGTTCCCACAATAGTGATAGATTGGGAAATCTATGATTTTGACCCAGTGGCAATGATGCCTGATCCAGTCACTGGATTCGTACCCTTGGCTGACGCACTGTGCAAGTCACGTGAACAGTGCGGAAATGCCAGATGTTTCGTTTTAGCATTTATAATGAAATTTGCATAGTCTACAAATTTCCTTCTTCCAATTCATGTAAATTGTTGTTAACATGCCAGTGAAGCAAGTAAGTAAAGTCACCATAGTCCCAGATGACCATAGGCTTTGAGGGGGAGAGCTGACTGGTGGTGATTGAACCTGAGGGTCACCACACCTCAGGCGAGGGGCAAGGTTGAGGAGGCGGTGGGGGGGGGGGGGGCTCATGAATAACCTCAGCCGGTATGGGAATTGAACTCGCACTGCTGGCCTCATTCTGTATCACGAACCAGCTGCCAGCCAACTGAGCTAAAGCCAGTATAACTCTGTTCTTATCAATATATTTTACAATTACAGTTTTGCAATGTTCTCACATGCATCTTGTGCTACAAAGTTACAAAAGCATGTCCGACCATGGGCTATGTCCTGGAGTTGCGCAACATTTCTTTTTTTCACTTCCCTCCAGATCTTTCCAATTGACGCAACAGGTTTGTTTCACATCACTAGCTTTCAGAGCACAGCTCCTTCCTCAGATTCACCTAAGAAAGCCAGTGATTTGAAACAAGCCTGTTGGACTTTAACTTAGTGTTGTCAGACTTTTTACTGTGCTCACCCCAGTCCAACGCCGGCATCTCCACATCGTTTCTAATTGATGGCAGAGGCTCACCGACCCGTGAATGTGCATTCCGTACTTGCCTCTTTTTTTTTAGCTGCACTTTTGCCAACTTTTCAGTCCCATTCAACAATCCTCACGATGACCTATGAAACTTGCAGAGCCTATTCACTGATTTTCTCAGCTGTCACTGAGCCACTGACTGCAACAATTGTGCACTGTGTCGTCTATGAAGAACATTTCTGACATTTCGACAAGTTAATTAGCTCATTGCAGGCTACAGGAGCATTATATTTTGATTGGCTGTTGGTGCTCTGTTGTTACGAAGGTAATTTAATTCCTAGTGATTGCACATTGCGTTGCTACAATTTCCAACATGTAGTTAATCAATTTGAGCAAAAATTGGGATTTTATCGATTTATTTTCAATCAACAGGAATTTTGTCTCTTATTAACTCACGGTGAATCCTGACTTACAATTGTGTTGAGTAGTAAATATAAACTATACACTGTGTTCCATAATTTTATGATGAGAATGTCTTGGTGATTTAAGCCTCCATTGCCACTTTAGGAAAATAGTTGTCCTGTTGAATGCCTGCACATGGAGTTACACATAGGGACTAAGCGTGGTGGCGGGTGGCTCCTGAGGCGCCTTTCCAGCTGGCCAGAATGGCGGGATCCCACGCCAAATTCTGTGCTTGGAACCTCATTAATTGTGCACAGGCGAGTTTCCTTGCGAATCACCTGGCAACCCGCCTGCCGTCAGCTGGCGGGTTCGAAGGTCCCGACGCCATATTTAAACATCAGACCAGAACACTCACATCACTCTCTCCAGCCCATCGGTCTTTACCAGACCGTGCAGGCTGTCATCAACCCAGGGGAATAAATCTAGCAGCCCCTGTTCCTTGATTCAACCGCACTCCCCCTGGGCCCATCATATGTAGCACAGTTGCTTCACAGCTCCAGGGTCCCAGGTTCGATTCCTGGCTGGGTCGCTGTCTGTGTGGAGTCTGCACATTAACTCTGTGTCTGCGTGGGTTTCCTCCGGAGAATTCTGCCTACAGATTTCCTTTATTTATTCTTTCACGAGTTTGGACGTCGCCGACTAGTCCAGGATTTATTGCCCATCCCTAATTAACCTTGAGAAGGTGGCGGCGAACTGCCTTCTTCAGCCGCAGCAGTCCATGTGATGGAGGTAACAGTGCTGTTAGGAAGGGAGTTCCAGGACTTTGACCTCGTACCAGTGAAGGAACAGCAATAGCTCCAGGTCAGGATGGTGTGTCGCCATAGCCATCAGGCTGTTGGTCAGCAAAACAGCTAAGTGTTTTAGTAGGTTTGGCAGGTTGGTAACCAGGGGTTCAAGTGGTTATAGCCCAAGGGTGCAGAACATTAGTGCCATGCCTGGTGGAGCACTGGCATGCCGTGAATTTTAGACTTCGGTTTAGCATGCTGTGAGCTCTTTCTTTGACCCAGCTATCTGGGGAAGTGACAAGTGGAGGCAGCTCTCGTATTTACTTTTAAATCATTAAATTGCAGGCGTGTTATTGAATCTGGCTTATGTTTGATTATCATTTAGTTAAAAGCACAAAATGACTCAAGACTGCTTGCAATATATTTTCTGCTCCATATATTACGAGATTATATCCAGTTACTGTACATGTACTATAGACCAGTCAGTTTGACTTTAGTGGTGGGAAACCTTTCGGAAACTATCGTGAAATCAGTCGCCCCTTGGTCAGGTGTGGGATAATTAAGGAAAGCTAGCATGGATTAATTGAGAGAAAATCATGTTTAATTAACACTGGAGTGTTTTGAGGTGGTAACAGAGGACGTTGGTAAGGGCAAAGTAATTGATGTGGTGTTATGGTTTTTCAAAGAGCATTTTACACAGTGTCACACAACAGACTTTGAGCAGAATTCTAGCTCATGGAACACAAGGGAAAGTAGGCACTTGGGTAAGAAATTGGTCGAATGAGAGGAACAGCGTAGTGATAAATGGTTGTTTTTCAGATTAGGGGACGGTTTGTAGTGGAGTTCCCCAGGGATCAGTGTTGGGACTCTGGATCTTCCTGTTATCTATTAATGACCTAGACTGTGGTGTGCAGGACGCGATTTAAATTTGCAGATGATTCGAAACATTGTAAACTGCGATGCGGATAGTTTTGAGCTTCAAAAGGACATAGGCGGATTGGTGGATTGGGCAGACAAGTGGCAGATGAAGTTCAATGCAGAGAATTAATTTTGGGAGGAAGAATGTGGAGAGATAGTATATAACATAGGGAGAAACTCGACAGGAGGTGCAGGATCAAATCAACCTTGGTCTATATGTACTTAAAGGTGGCAGGGCATGTTGAGCGAGCAGTTAATAAAGCATTTGGCATCCTAGATTGTATTAACAGGGTCATTGAGTACAAGAGTAAGGAGGTCATTTTGAACTTGTATAAGACACTAGTTAGGCCTCATATGGAGAACTGCATCTGGTTCTGGGCGCCATACTTGAGGAAGGATGTGAAGGCTTTGGAGAGAGTACAGGGAAGATTCACAAGAATGATTCTTGGGATAAACACCTGTAGCTATGAGGAGAGATTGGAGATGTTGGATCTGTAAAAGAAGGCTACAAGGAGACTTGATAGAGATATTTGAGATTCTGAGGGGTATGGAAAGGATAAATGCTCCCTCTCAAGAGGACGTCAAGAACGAATGAGGCAGATTCAAAATAATGGGCAAAGGGACTAGAAGCGGTGAAGAAAAATGTTTATACCCAGGGGATAGCTGGATTCTAGAACAAATTTCCTGAAAGGGTAGTGGAGGCAGGTATTCAAAACTATCTGAAAAGAATGAATGTGCAAGGTTACTGGGATTGGGCAGGGGAGTGGGGCAAGGTAGAATGCTCTTTCAGCAAGCCAGTACAGACCCGATGGGCCAAACGGCCTCCTTCTGCAGTGTAAAGTTTCTGGATGTGGAAGAAAGCATGGATCAATTTTCACTTTTGGTGTTGGAATCAATGGAAAAGAAGTTTGGACTGGGTTTCACATGGGTAAGTTATCTGTTTTAACCAGACTCATGCTTTAACTGACCATCGATATGCTCCTCCTGGTCTTGCAGTCGTGCCGGCTTGAGCTCAGGCTCTCTTGAGGCATGCACCTTGTTACCATGACGTTTGCAAGTTTCACTCTGGTCTGCCTGGCAGGGAGGTAGATCTTGGGGGTGGGGGTGAGGGGGTCAGGTTTTGGGGGTGGGGGGTTGGGCAGCAGAGAAACATTCATGACGGGGAAGATCCTGCGTGGCAGTGACCCTCATGCCTTTTGTAGCGTTTTGAAGAACACTCTGTACCATTTGAATACATTTTCTCTGAACCTTTAGGCACTATTTTCTCTTCACCACCTGGTACAGTTGTGCTGGATTCATCAAGAAAAAAAAACTACTGGTTAAATCTTCAATTAGGCCATATGGCTCAATGTTTTCTTAATAATAATAATCTTTATTGTCACAAGTAGGCTTGCTTACATTAACACTGCAATGAAGTTACTGTGAAAATCCCCTAGTCGACACATTCCGGCGCCTGTTCGGGTACACAGAGGGAGAATTCAGAATGTCCAAATTACCTAATAGCACGTCTTTCGGGACTTGTGTGAGGAAACCGGAGGAGGAAACCCACGCAGACACGGGGAGAACATGCAGACTCTGCACAGACAGTGACCCAAGCCGGGAATCAAACCTGGGTCCCTGGTCAATGAATAGCAGGTTAAAAGAGCACTAGAGCGCGACAACTTGGATTAAATTTTCCTGATCTGTGAAGCATACATGGCGTAAGCTTTGTCCAATTGGCCTATGAATTTGAATTGACATGCTCTGTAAGTCAGAGGATCTCAGTTTGCACCCAGTAATGAAGCACGCAGTTGATACCCAGTATAAGGTCCTGTAAATATGGTAGCGAACCTCAACCATTTAATTCCAGACCATATCTGCTCTTGTGTGCAAAGTTAAATTTGCCTGTACCTTTGTAAAATGAGACATTTGTTCGAAACCACTTCAAACCCAATACCAACCAATGGAATATTATTACCACAAAGGACCATATCCAATTTTTAGAAATCTGAGATGTGTCCCTGAATACCAAGGGGTGGGAGTACCCTGCCTTGTGAAGAAATTACTTGTTTACATATCTAAGGAAAAAATACCATGGGATGTAAAGAGGTGTCTGTCATTTCCCACCTTGAGTGCATGGGCGGGATTCTGCGCAAATCGTCGGGGCGGGAAAAAACGGCGCAAACCCTAGTGGGAACCACTCCGGCGTCGAGCCCCGCCAAGGGTGCGGAATCCTCCGCACCTTCGGGGGCTAGGATGGCGCCAGCGTGGTTTGGGCCGTGCCGGCCGCCAGGAAGGGGCTTGGAGCCGAAGGGCCTCCGCCGGCCGGTGCGAGTTGGTGCATGCGCAGGAGCACCAGTGTCTGCTAGCGTCATCCCCGCGCATGCACAGAGTGGATTCATCTCCACGTCAGCCATCGCGGATCGGTACAAGGCCGACACGGAGGAATAGAGTGCCCCCATGGCACAGGCCTGCCCGCGGATGGGTGGGCCCCGATCGCGGGCCAGTCCACCGTGGAGGCACACCCCTGGGGCCAGAATGCCCCACGCCCCCCCGAGGACCCCGGAGGCCGCTCATGGAGCTGGGTCCCGCCGGTAGGGACCAACCTTGATTTACGCCGGCGGGACCCTCGTTAAACAGGCGGGACTTTGGCCCATCGCGGCCCGGAGAATTCGGGCAGCCCCGGGGCCCATTGAGGCGTGCCGGTCCCCGCCATTCTCCGAGGCGGGTGGCGCGATTCACGCCAGGGCAATTTTCGGGGGACCGGAGAATTCGGAGGATGGCGGGGCGGGATTCACGCCGACCCCTGGTGGGGGGATCGCAGAAACCCACCCCCATTTCTTTGTTTTTAAGACTGCAGAGTTTCTGTGGTGTCAGTGGAGCAAAACGCATCTTAATTTAGGATGGGCATCACTTCATATTAAAACCCAAGTTGGTTTGACTCACTCTGATTCAAATATATTGGAAGGAATTGAATCTCAACCCAGTGGCCGGCACAGCAGCACAGTGGGTAGCACTGTGGCTTCACAACTCCAGGGTCCCAGGTTCGATTTGCGGCTTGGGTCACTGTCTGTTTGGAGTCTGCACGTTCTCCCGTGTCTGGGTGGGTTTCCTCCAGGTGCTCCGGTTTCCTCCCAGAAGTCCAGAAAGATGTGCTGTTAGGTGAATTGAACATTCTGAATTCTCCCTCTGTGTACCCGAACAGGCGCCGGAATGTGGCGGCTGGGGGATTTTCACAGTAACTTCGTTGCAGTGTTAATGTAAGCCTAGTTGTGACAATAATAAAGATTATTATTATTATTCCGATAATTTGGAGCAATATACTCCATTGTGGACACATGACATCTATTCTCTACCATTGTATGCACAGAGCCTTCCACTGGGTTCAAAAGCCTTCTTACTGGATGCAAGTTTCAGTCCTCTAATGTACAACCTTATTCTAACCATTTAGTTGATGGACACCGCCATATTGACAGTTAGAGCAGCAAAGAGTTGACATAGTTCCACATCTCTTTCTGAGATTTCCCGTGGAGCTGCTGGAAGAAATAGATTGGTGGTTGGGTTTTTATTTAGTTGCTTCCCACATGGTGCAGTTTGTGTTCAGCTGCTCCTTTGAGGTTGAGCGTATTGTATGCATACGATCTCCCCTGAGGTCCACGGAGCTCTGCATATGCTACATTCAATTTCTGGGATGATCTAAGGGCTACTCATTCAACTTATCCATTTCTTTTTTTTGCAGTAGCCTGGAGAGGCTGTCTTTCGTTCAAGCTGTCCTCATCTTATTCCCCTTAGAGTCTAAGTACTCCCTTTTGTGTTGTACTGGCACTTACTAATTCCCATTGATGTTTGATTTCTTTCTCTGCAACAGCCAATAAGTGCATTATTTTCTGTATATGTATCAGAGGGGAAAGTTCAAATTTGGAAGAACCAAAGTTAACAACACAAACGCTAGCCTGAAACACCAACCTTAATATTGCTTGACATCTGTGGCAGTTTGCAGGGTTTTGGATCACAGAATCATAGAATTTATAGTGCAGAAGGAGGCCATTCGGCCCTATCCCCCATAGCCCAGTAACACCACCTAACGGGCGCGATTCTCCGCTCCCGGGAAAAATCGTGAGGGCCGTCGTGAACTCGGCCGAGTTTCACGACGGCCTCAGACGCCAATCCTCGCCCCCTATTCTCCCCTCCCGGCGGGGCTAGAAGTGGTGCTCCGTAAATCTCGGCCGCCGGGCGGCGCGCCGAGAGTGACACGACGGCAGCGCCTGTGTGACATCAGCCGCGCATGCACAGGTTGGCCGGCTCCAACCCACGCATACGTGGCTGACGTCACGACGGCTGACAGCTCCAACCCGCGCATGCGCGGTGGCCGTCTTTCCCCTCAGCCGCCCCGCAAGACGTGGCAGCTTGATCTTGCGGGGCGGCGAAGGGGAAATAGTGCGTCTGATTGAGACGCCGGCCCGATGATCAGTGGGCACCGATCGCGGGACTGTCCCCTCCCGAGCACAGTCGTGGTGCTCATTCCCCACCAGGCCCCCTACAAGCCCCAAACAGGCATCTCACGGAGTTTTCACGACGCCAGTGACCAGTTGTGGTTGCCGCCGTCGTGAACCGGTCGCGAACGGCAGGCCACTTGGCCCATCCGGGTCGGAGAATCGCCGGTCGCCGTGAAAAACGGTGAGCGCCGATTCTTCCGAGAGGTGGGTGGGAGAATCGCGGGGGGCGCCAGGGCATCATGAAATTAGTCGGGGGGCCCTCCCGCGATTTTCCCGCGCGGTGTGGGGAGCGGAGAATCGCGCCCAAACTCTTTTGGACACTAAGGGACAAGTTAGCATGGTCAATTAATTTTCTTTAAAAGTTTAGAGTATCCAATTTTTTCTCCAACTAAGAGGCAATTTGGTGTGTCCAATCCACAATCCTGCACATCTTTGGGTTGTGGGGGTGAATCCCACGCAGATATGTGGAGAATGTGCAAACTCCACACGGACAGTGACCCAGGGCCGGGATTTAAACCCGGGTCCTAAGCGCTGCAGTCCCAGTGCTGACCACTGCACCACATGCCAACCCCAACATGGTCAATTCACCTAACCTGCATATCTTTGGACTGTGGGAGGAAACCGGAGCACCTGGAGGAAACCCATGCATACATGGGGAAAACGGGGATGATTTGTATTTGGTTTCATTTACGGTTTGGGGAAAGCAATTTTCCTAAAAATGTGAAATAAGAAATTGTGAAGTCTTGTGGTCACGAAGTGATAGGGTATTTATTTGGTCCATATGTTTTGTTCACATCCAATAAAGGGTAATTTTGTTTCTCTTTGCCCCTCCCTCTCCTGAAGTTGTTGACATATGCTGCAGTTGTAGTTTCTTAGATGCTGATAGCCACTAAATATCATGCCCAAGTTCTAATTCTGCATGTGAGAACTTGGATTGTGATAGTTGATGGTTTTCCTGGCCAAATCAATCCTCTTCTCATCTGACTTCTATTCACCCATTCACCAAGAGTAATTGAAAAAGTTTAGAAGTGGGGGGAGCTATTCATTTCTCTAAGATTCTGAGAGCATGGGTAAGACCTTGACCTTGATAACTTTGGATGGATATTACAAGAGTAGGAAGTGGGGCAAGGTTGAAATTCACCTGCTGCCCCACTTAACATACATGGAACGAATTGGCCCCTGGGCCTCATTAGAACCTCAGATGTGGGTTTCTGATTTGTTCGGCAACACACTGGAAACTCTGCCTAGTTCTAGGGTGCCATTTCTGACCAGTCAACCAATGGCCTATTTAAAGCTGAAGATTAAAATGAAGTTGCATGCTCTTCTGCAAGATTTCAATTCAGTCATGAGTCATTAGCAACTCCACATTCTCTAAAATCCCGCTGGACGTTCTGCTCAACAGCCTCAGGACAAAGAGGGAGTTGTCTTCTCAACAAGTGGAAGGAGAATCCTAAATCATCAAGACCACATGTGTGGAGAGATATCACAGAGGTGATCAGCTCCACCCAGCACCTGAATGTATCGCATCGATTGGGAGTGGTGTGGAGCTTTAAACGCTTGTCAAAGCCTCGTTCTTCTTTTCTTAAACTCAAGGTTGTTTGACATCTAATCCTTTACCAAGATGCCCAAGGATGTGCAAGCACTATGGGCAGGTGCCTACTGTGCAGCCAAGGTACTACTTGTGTCCTCTGCTTCCATCGTAACAAGATAGCTTCCCACTGACCCCGCAATTGTTATGTCCTTCTATTCAACATCAGTATACCAGTCATACAACAAGGATTGGCAAAACAATAATGTGGGTTCTTTAGTTGAAGATATATACAATGCTAACTGGGAGACTATGTACACATATCTGGCTTCGATCTCTACTGCTTGTATTCTGAGTTCCGAGTCTTGGGGCTACTACATCGTATCCTGTCTTGCTAGTAGTGATTAATGCACGTGTACATCAAATCGCAACAGCAGTCACCAGCAAGATAGGTGCTGGAGGACACCAAGAGGTGTGAGCTCCCTCAGGCTGTTTGATATCACCTCCAAAACTTGTGTCATTCACTGCCTGCAAGAAAAGGGACAGCAGGCGCATGGGAACACCATCATCTCCATGTTTCCCTCTACATCACCTACCATCCTGACTTAAACATCAACTACTGTTTCTCATTGTCACTGGGTCAAATTCCAGTAGTTCCCTAGCGAATAGCATTGTGGGAATACCCTCACCACATGAACTGCAAACGATGATGAAGGCCCACCACTAACTAGCTTTTAAGGGTGATTAATGATGGGCAATAAATGTTGACCTTTCCAGCATTGCCCACATACTGAGAATGAATTATATGAATCAAAAAAACAAAATTTAATCGACAGAGGTTTGTGTGTATCAATGCTTGTATTGCTTGGTCTGAAAGGTCCCTTCTTGCAGTACAGCTCAGCAAGATAAGAGAATAATGTTGGAAATGTGTCTACAGGATGGATTTTGTACCTCTGCCCATTACTGGGATCGTCAAGTCTCAATCGATTTTTGGCAGTTACAATCAGAAATTATAATGTACTTAAACTTCTACCACATATGCATCATAACTATCCTGAAAAGATTTCTTCTGCCACTAATCCATTGTCCTGATAAATAGGCTATGGGTTTTAGCTGTACTGTGATGAAAATGGGGATGTGAAGGTCGAAGTTAGAACATTGGTTTCACAGACAGAGATAGAGAGGCTTCTCTTGGTAGTGGATCTGTGGTCTTGTACCAAGTATGTGAAAGAATGTCTGAGGCTGCAGGAGGTTACAGACGGATTGGTCAGATGGGCAGATCAGTGGCAGGTGGAATTAAACCCTGAAAAGTGTGAGGCGATGCACTTTGGACGGAGTACCATGACAAGGGAGTACTCAATGGGGGGCAGGTTTAGCTCAGTGGGCTAGACAGCTGGTTTGTGATGCAGAGCAAGGCCAGCAGCAGGGGTTCAATTCCCGTACCGGCTGAGGTTATTCATGAAGGCCCCGCCTTCTCGACCTTGCCCCTCGCCTGAGGTGTAGTGACCCTCAGGTTAAACCACCACCAATTAGCTCTCCCTCCCCCTAAAAGGGGGAAGCCATCTGGGAAGATAGCAACTTTGCCTTGTGAGATACTTTATACTGGCCTGAAAATTCCGAAAGGTACTCGAGCAAGAAAAACATTCATTTTAAGTATCAAAAACATTTTGTGAGACCTGGAAGTGTTTGTTTTTCTGTGATAAACCCACTTGCAAATATATATTAACATTTTCTCAAATGACTGATTGAAAATGTTATTGCTACAGTTGGAATAATATGCTTAGGAAATGATCAGAATTCACAACACTGATTCAGAAGAAATGACTACCTGTTTTCCTAAGAATCTAGTCAGGTTGTTCTTTTTGGTTTTTTAGAGACGTTTAAGGGGCGCCTTGACAAATACATGAATAGGATGGGAATAGAGGGATACGGACCCCGGAAGTGTCAAAGATTTTAGTTTAGACGGGCAGCATGGTCGGCGCAGGCTTGGAGGGCCGAAGGGCCTGTTCCTGTGCTGTACTTTTCTTTGTTCTTCTTTGTTCTTTGTTGATAAGTTATCATCTTGCAACCTGGCCAAATACATTAAGTTGAGAGAGTAGGTGAAAAGGAATATAAGACTAGCAGAAAGAGAATATGAAAATAGAATGGTAGTTAACGTAATAGGGAGCCCAAGCTCTTCAACCGGAATGTAAATCATAAGTGTGTAGTGAGAAGTGGGGTGGGGCATATTACGACAAAAGAGGGTGACATATGCTTCGAGGCTCAGGACAAGGCTAGAATATTTAATGTCTATTTCGTATTGGTGTTTACTGAGAAAGAGGGTGCTGACAAAAACTGGTAAAGGTGGAGGAGATAGTAGAGGTAATGGATGGAGTGACAATTGGTAAGCAGGATGTAGTGGAAAGGCCGGTTATGCTTAGGGTAGACAAATCACCTGGTCCAGATTGCAAATTTTTCTCTTCAGATAATTATCCCACCCTCTTTTGAAGGCCTTGCACCACACTACCAATCAGTGCCTTCCAAATCCGAAAGATTCACAAAGTGAAAAGCTTTTTCCTCATGCCGGCATTGCTTCTTTTGCTAGTCACCTGCCATTAATGATTTGGAAACTGGATTCAGAGTCAAGCTTCAAAGTTTGGCAAACTTGGGTATGTGCCAGTCAATGAGGACACTACCAGTCAATGGGCAGATAAGTGGCAGACGGAATTGAATACAGAGAAGTGTGAGGTGATGCATTTTGACAGAGGGGATAGGGAGAGGCTATATCGGCTTAATGGCACAGTTGTAAAGAGTATGTAGGGACAGAGGAACATGGAGGTTCATGTCCATAGATCTTTGAAGGTGGCAAGATATATTGAGAGACAGTCAACAATGTCTATGAGTACAAATGGAGAGATGCTATCCTGAACCTTTATAAAGCTCTGGTTAGGCCACAACTAGAGTATTGCGTTCAGCTCTGGTAACCACATGTTAGGAAGGATGAAAGGGTCCTCAAGAGGATGCAGAAGAGATTTGTCATAATAATTCCAGGGATGAGGGATTTTAGTTACATGGTTAGGTTGCAGAAGCTGAGATTGTTCACTTTGGAGCCAAGAATACTGAAGGGATAGTTGATAGTGGCATGTAAGATTAAGACAGATTTAGATGAAGTGGACAAAGAAGAGATTTAAATTTTGGGGAAAGAGATGCAGGTGGCACATGAAGACCTTCTTTATGCAGAGAGTGGTATTGGCCTGCAACTCAATATCTATGAGGGTGGCGGAAGCAGAAACGATGAATAATTTTAAAAGGAAATTGGATGGACATTTGAACAAAATAAACGTACAGGTTTATCGGGATAGAGCAAAGGAATGGGACTGATGTGACTTACTGGATTGCTCTGCAGTGAGCTGGCATGGATTTGATAGGTTGAATCGCCTCCTTCTTTGCTTTAATGACTCAGAATTTCACAAAGCCAGGAAGTCATCTTTCAAAAGGCCGGCAGGACCAGTCGGTGGATGTTCCACCGTTTTGAACACATCTAGTTTTAGCCCCTTAGGTGAAAGGAGGTCGGACGTGAATCACAAAGGTGGGAAATCTGAACTGAACAGGACAATTTGAATTTGGTGCCGAGTTCAAGCAGACCCTCTCTTTGCTGCTCCAAAGGCACTAATCCACAGTGTGGGAGCCACTAATTGACGGGAGTAGACGTAGACACTCATGAAACACAGATAAAGTCTGTTTAAGTGTCATTATCTGAGGGTTTTTAAAAATCCTCTGCTCTTTAATTATGAAAAAATAAGCTTATGCCATCATTGAAAGCTAAAAAAAAACCTCTGCTAGATTATTTTAATTGGCAGGTCATCTGGTGTAGGTTGAAAAGAAAATTCCCATCTGCATTTTTAAGAGTCTTTTTGATATTTTCTAAGGGCTGGTAATATATCATTATAAATGCTTGACTGTGTTTCAAAAGGTACAGATATGCCAGCAGGGGCTTTTGATTTCACATTATGATTGGCAGTTCAAAGTGGCTGTTAAAGGATGAACAGTTTTTGATGCGGGCATATATATGCCTGTTTTTATAAGGGATTAACCAACTGAAGAGATTTAAAACTTTTGAATGGATTGCACGAATGGGAAGTTTCTTTCCAGTTGGTGTATAAGTTTATTTGTAGTTTTTGTTCTTTACAGCTCCACATGGCTGTTAAGATCTGTCTATGGTAGACACAGGGTGAGTGGCTATAGAGGTAGCATGAGGGGCATGGAGGTGTGTGGGGCATGGGTTGGTGGGGAAGTCATACAGCTATCTGGAGGCATTGGGGTAGGTGGGGGGGATATGCATTGCCCGGGATGGGTGGTTGGAAATTCATGGAGGTATGAAGCTTGAAGGCCAAACAGCTGGTAAGACAACCGGAACAAAGTCTGAGAGATACATCAAGCCCTTCTAATGAGCCCACTAGCTGGTTGCCTGCAATCTGCTTCCGGGCTTGTCAGCAGGCCTGACTCAATTGCACCCCCACCTCTCTGAAACACAAATTGGGTCTAATGGAGCCCTTTAAATCGTGGCAGGTCTATCAAGTTGTGTAATTTCCCAATGTGAGCTACCCACCTTGGGAGCAAAAATCCAGCCCTATGACTCTATAAAAATAACATTAATTGCCCTGGTGAGCAACCTGAGGGTAAGAAAAATGATCACAGAGGATTTATATTTTCCTTACTTCAAATCTGTCAGTCACCCTTTTGAAAAAGTTCCATATTCTTTTGTGCACTCTTGCTTGACAAGCTAATGCACACAACAACCAGGGGAGCATCTAAGCTGGGGAAAGGCTGACCAGACAACTCCTAACCAGATGGAGCAGAACACTTTTGCATAGTGAGGATCGCAAAGGGATTCCCTAGGGAATCGCGCTATTGGACTGCCATTTTGAGAGGGTGGCCCGATAGCATGGTCCCGGGGCTGGGCACCCTCGCAACACAATTCATCAACTTCCCCCCCCACAATGCAATTCAGGCCCCCGCTCCCATTACCACCCCCGCCCCCCCCCCCCCCCCCGAGACTCCCCACAGAACTCCGAAATAAAGAGACCATACAGAGACCTCCTGAATAAAGAGACCACCCCACAGAGCAGTCCATACAGAGGCTGTGAAAATAAAGACACTCTTTATTTAGGGGGTCTGTGGGGGAGGGTGGGCCGGGGCGGGTTGTCTTTCTTTTATTTGCACGTTTCTGGCGATTCTCTTTAATTAGTGGGTCCCTGGTGGGGGTCTCTTTAATTAGGGGGTCTCTGGTGGGTTGGGACGTTCTTGCATTGTGGGGGGAGGGGGTGGGAAGGAGGCCCTACAATGGACTTTGGGGGCAATCCAGTTGCCTCTTGACCCACTGCGATTTCCACTGGGTCAGGTACACGCCTGTTGGGACCTGCACCAGTTCTCGCCCCCTTGATTCCCGGCCCAGAGATCCTGATTTGGAGAATATGGTGCCCAGCGCGGGGTGTGAACATCGATCCTGATGACAGCGGGGGACTGGAGTATTGGAAACAGGCGCAGACCCCATTTTCCCCCCGATGCTGGATTCTCCACTGCATCAGGAACTCCGCTACTAGTGGCGCCCGGCAGAGAATCCAGCCTTCTGTGAAGCTGTATACTCAGCCAAGGGGCATGCATATGAATGAATGCCATTCAGCGGAATGGAAAATCCTTTCGAAGAGAACAAGGACTGTTTCAGAACCAGTTACCGACTGATTGCATATAGACCATCTACAGTTATTGAGTTTCTGTTGATTATGATGAGAATTTTAGTGCTGTCAGGATTATTACTGTTCATGGTACAATTTCAGTGAGTTATTATGAGTTAATAGTGGAATCAAATTTCCTTCCACCTCTGATTGCCCCCACCTTCTACTTCCCTCACGTTCCTCAATAACTTGACAGTACAAACAAATTGCATTCTTCTCCGATATTCAAAGAATGTTTGGAAATTAACAATACCACTTTAACACATTAGGGGCGAAACATACAATTTTCCGATTGCATTGAGAGAGATTGTCTGTCTATCTATTGTATTCTAATTGGCAGCACCGATATTGGTGAGAAAATGAGGAAACGGTCCATTTGTTTCACATTTGTGATCAGTACAAAAAAGTTGGTCAAAAATAAAAATTCGAGTTGAGAATCTCTGCGCTATTTTCCTGTTCCTACGTAACGACTTGGGAAAGCACAGCACTGTGGATGTTGGAAATCTGAAGTAGAAATAGAAAATTCTGTTAAGACTCAACAAATCAGTGGAGAGAGAAGAGCAGCGTTAACGTTTCGGGTTGCTGACCATCATCTCTGTGGTGGGGGTGGGGTGGCACGGTGGTTAGCACTGCTGCCTCACAGCTCCAGGGACCAGGATTCGATTCCGGCCTCGGGCGACTGTCTGTGGAGTTTGCACGTTCTCCCCGTGTCTGCGTGGGTTCCCTCCGGGTGCTCCGGTTTCCTTCCCCAGCCGAAAGATGTGCAGGTTAGGTGGATTGGCTGTGATAAATTGTCCCTTAGAGTGGGGTTGCAGGATTAGGCCATGATAGGGTGGACTATCGAAAGGTCGATGCAGACACGATGGGCCGAATGGCCTCCTTCTGCACTGTCGGGATTCAATGATCCGAAAGGTCTTCGAGCTGAAATGTTAACTCTGTTTCTGTATTCACTGATATCAACAGATTTCAGAACTGATGGCAGGATGATTTGTTTTTTCTAACTTCAATCTTAAACGCATACTGGCTTTGCGACTGATGTCACAAGGAACAGAGGTTTAGATGGTCATTTTTTAAATCTCCGTATGGTCGGCAATCATTTCTAGACGGTTTGAGATCATATAATAGAAAGTATTAACATGCCTCCCCTTGACTATAATTATCCTGTTTAACATTCATTGAAAAAAAAATCACACCTCAAATGCTTTATAAACAGAACTCTAGCTAATTGGAAATGATGGAATATCTAGTGCATTTAGTGAATGATAAAGACCTTCATAACTCATGGATGATCCCATCATTTGTTTATCGTCAAGTCCACCTCACTCAGTAAGTGAGCTCGACGTGGTGAACACTGAAACTGACTGGAGGATATTTAAACCCTGCAGTAACGTCTGGGAGGGCAGACACGAGGAATAAAGTCTGAAATGGCCTCTGGAATTGCTGCAATTTGACTCTTCGCTGAGAACAAGACTCCAGCTGTTCACAGAGGGATTTCATTTTTGGTTAAAGCGTTCCCAGGTGCGGGTGCCTGCTTTAAAATTGAATAGATTGGACAATTTGGTGATTAGCAAACAGCTGATCTGAAAACACCCGCCCATATGCTTAGCAAACGTGGAATAAACTAAATTGCAACCAAGAAATGTGTCATTATCGACAAGGCAGTGTACATTTCAGCTTGTTATTGAATGGATTGCAGAAACACCATACGTAGTGCATGCTGTCAACAATTTATTTGTCTTTATGGTTGCCAACCCTGGTTGAAGGTATTCCTGGAAGCTCAATCAAGTGATTTCTAATCACTTGTCAAAGCCAGTCGGCTCTTATGTGATCTCTCAATTTGGTTCATAAGTTAATCATAAGGGGTAACAGGCTCATTGTTTAAAGCACATCATCCTAAACTCAGTTCAACAGCAACGTCACTTAACCACTCTCTGGTTTGGATTCAGTAAAGCAGAGTTCTCAGAGAATAATATAATTTATTGCACAGGAAGCCAACATTCAGCTCTGCTGCTTTCTTCTGCAATCGCAGTTCCTCCAGATTCTTTTTATATTCATCCTCTTCAAATCCTGTGCCCCATTTATTCCCTTTTAAATTATGTTCTAGTCTCGTGCTCAATAGGCATTCGGGGTGTGGCATTTCATGACCTAACAGCTCTTCACTTCCCTTCACCTCCTTATTCTAGCGAGAATTGTGACACTTTTCCTCCTTCTTGATCCCCATTTTCCCAACAATCCGTATGTTTCACAGTTGACCCAAAATATATTTTTCTCTCACCCCTTTTCAGTCACCCCTTTACTGGCCACTCCTCTCGCCACTTGGGTCTATCACTTTGTTGTTGCTTCTTGTTCTGCGTGAAAGCTGGCCATAAGACCATAAGACATAGGAGCAGACTTAGGCCACTCGACCCATTGAGTCTGCTCCTATATTCAATCATGGCTGATATTTTCTCATCCCCATTCTCCTGCCTTCTCCCCATAACCCCTGATCCCCTTATTAATCATGAACCTATCTTTCTCTGTCTTAAAGACACTCAGTGAATTGGCCTCCACAGCCTTCTGCGGCAAAGAGTTCCACAGATTCACCACCCTCTGGCTTAAGAAGTTCCTCCTCATCTCTGTTTTAAAGGATTGTCCCCTTAGTCTGAGATGGTGTCCTCTGGTTCTAGTTTCTCCAATAAGTGGAAACATCCTCTCCACGTCCACTCTATCCAGGCCTCACAGTATCCTGTAAGTTTCAATAAGATCCCCTCTCATCCTTCTAAATTCCAACAAGTACAGACCCAGAGTCCTCAAACATTCCTCATACGACAAGTTCTTCATTCCAGGGATCATTCTTGTGAACCTCCTCTGGACCCTTTCCAAGGCCAGCACATCCTTCCTCAGATACGGGGCCCAAAACTGCTCATAATACTCCAAATGGGGTCTGTCCAGAGCCTTATACAGCCTCAGAAATACATCCCTGCTCTTGTATTCTAGCCCTCTCGACATGAATGCTAACATTGCATTTGCCTTCTTAACTGCCGACTGAACCTACACATTAATCTGAAGAGAATCATGAACAAGGACTCCCAAGTCCCTTTGTGCTTCGGATTTCTGAAGCATGTCCCCATTTAGAAAATTGTCGATGCCTAAATTTCCCCTTCCAAAGTGCATAACCTCACACTTTTCCACATTGTATTTAATTTGCCACTTCATTGCCCACTCTCCCAGCTTGTCCAAGTCCTTCTGCAGCCCCCTTGCTTCCTCAATACTATCTGTCCCTCTACAGATCTTTGTATCATCTGCAAACTTAGCAACAGTGCCTTCAGTACCTTCTTCCAGATCATTCATGTATATTGTGAAAAGTTGTGGTCCCAGCACAGATCCCTCAGGCACACCACTAGTCACCGGCTGCCATCCTGAAAAAGACCCCTTTATCCCCACTCTCTGTCTTCTGCCAGTCAGCCAATCCTCTATCTTTGCCAGGATCTTACCCTAAACATCATGGGCGTCTAACTTATCTAACAGCCTCCTATGCGGCACCTTGTCAAAGGCCTTGGGATTTGGAGGCCACCCATATATGCCAAGGGCTGAGAATCTTAACAACTGGTGGATCATATCAAACAGGACGTCCCTTCAGCTGTTCGCAGTAGGCAGACTACTGACCATACTCAACATACCCTTGCTTGCAAAACTCAGAACATAATGTCTAACGTCACATGTGGTTCTGTGATTGGGCAGCACTTACTGAACAATCCTGAGTGTGCTAGCAATTACACTAACAGCCAATTTAAGATTATTACAAAAGGTTCATAGTGTAGCTTGCTAGATACTACATGTGTCCATATGCAGGGACCAGTCATCTGCAAGCCAAAGGAATATGCAACACATTGCACCTTCTTTGAATAAAGAAATACATGGGGGACATTAGCTGTAAGGTGCATTTGTCATGCCAAAATCTTGACCAATCAGAACTGAGTTGCCAAACAATTAGTACCCCTGTTCACATGCAGGACAAATTGTTCTTGAAATTTGGAATACTTGTGTATGCCCTGATGAGTCCTTGACAAAAAGCTTTGACGGCATTTTTTTCCCAGCAATATTCAAGCTCTGTACTACTAAGCGACTCTTTAATACACATTCTTGGGATAGAGTGGAACTTTTATTCCACCTTGGAATAAATCATAAGACACGGAAGTCTTAGTTATGCCAAATGATACGATACCTTAAAGATATTTGACTCCTGGTTTTGATATCCCATTGTTTGAGTAATGCAAATGTTATTGCAAAAAAAAAACATGCTTTATCTGACATCATTTTGTTCAAACCAAAAACTTGCTTTTCTATAACAGTCTTTACATAGAGAGGCATAAAGTCACAAAGTCAAAGCTGGAGATATTAGGAGCAGTAGCCAGAAGCTTGTTCAAAGAGGTGGGTTTTACACAAGGTCTGTTGGAAGGAGGCGCGGTTTCGAGGCAGAATTTCCCAGTGTGGGGCCACGTCAATTGAAAACACAGATGCTAATGGTGGTGTGGAAGGAGGAGGGAAGCCAGGTTCAAGAAACAGAGATTGTGGGAGGAGATTGCAGAGTAAGGCAGGAGCATGGCGATAAATTGTGACAATAATCCACGCAGGTTTGATAATTGGGTGGTCGGGGAGCAGGGGTTGGTGTGGGATAGGGCCTTGCAGCCAGAGTTTAACTGAGCTGAAGTTTACACAGGATGGCTTATAGGAATCAAGGATTCATGGAAACATGTGGCACAGAAGGAGGCCATTCAGCCGGGCATGCTTCTTACTAGCTCTTTGAAAGAGAATTGTGCTTACTCCTGCATCCCCATTTTATCGTCTGTCCACCTGTAAGCTGTTTTATTTACGTATTTATTATTTTGTGGGACCTAGGTGTCACTGGCCTGGCCAGTATTTGTTGTCCACCCCTAATTGGACTGAGTTGCTTGGAAGGCCATTTCAAAGGGCAGTGAAGAGGCGTAGGCATTTCTGTGGGCCTGGTGGCTGGCACATGTAGGCCAGACCAGGTAAGGGTTGGAAGATTTCCTTCCCAAAAGAACATTAGTGAACCAATTGGGTTTTTGCAATAATGAGTAATGGATCACGGTTGCATTTACTGAGAATAGCTTTCGTTCCCAGATTTCGTCAACTGAATTTGAATTTCGCCACCTGCCCGCGTGGGATTTGAACCCATGAGCCCACAGTATAGGCCTGGGCCTCTGGATTACTAAGCGGGTGACATTACCACGATGCCATCATCTTCCCCTCACATTACATTTTATATTATATTAAACATTATGTAGGATTATGTGGGATAAACAGCACAAAAACGGCCATTGAAACGAGATTGAAACAGTCCATGCAGCGTCTATACTCCACTCGAGCCGCCTGTTATTTTTCATCTAACTTTATCAGCAATAGTCTCTATTCCCTTCCCTGTCTGTACTTATCTAACATCCCATTAAATGCATTTATCCTATTCACTGCAACGATTCCCTTGTGGTAACAAGTTCCACATTCTCACCACCCCCTGGGTAGAAAAGCTTACTCTGAATTCCCTGTTTGATTTCTTGCCGTTATGTTGATGGCCTCTAGTTTGGCTCTGCCGCACCAGTGCAAACATTTACTTTGGGCGCGATCATACGGCTCCGTTCTGCCCGACTCGGTGACAGGACGAGGTTGGTAAATCTCGCGAGATGTACAACGCTCTGAACGCCACACGAGATTGAACGAGACCTCGGTTACAATCTGGATCTCACCATCACTGGGCAGAATCCGGATTTGCATGTTCATGTGAGCAGTTAGCCACACTTGAGTGTGTCTGTGCTGGAGTTTTCCAAGGCAAGGATTTGGATGCCCACGCCTGGGAGACCTGGCCTTGGCGCCGTGGTTTCCACAAACATTGGCCAGGCGTAACGGCACTTTGGGGGGCCTCCCAAGCGATCGGAGGCCGCCGAGTGGTCCATTTCTGGAAAGGATGATACCCTGACACGCCCAATGCCATCCAAGCACCTTGCCACTGCCACCCTGGCACCCTGGAAATGCTACACTGGAACTGCTAGGGTGCCTGGCTAGCACTGCCAGGCTGGCAGGGGCACTGCCAGGGTGCCTGGACACCAGTGCCTGGGTGCCAGTTTGCCTGTAGGCCATGGGGTTCCCTGCTCTTATGAGGTGGGGTGAGGGGCTCAAGGACCCCCAATCAGTAAATTTTAAAAGTTTTTAAATTTGGAGTAGCCAATTAATTTTTCCAATTAAGGGGCAATTTAGCGTGGCCAATCCACCTACTCTACACATCTTTGGGTTGTGGGGGCGAAACCCACGCAAACATGGGGAGAATGTGCAAACTCCACACGGACAGTGACCCAGAGCAGGGATCGAATCTGGGACCTTGGCGCCGGGAGGCAGCAGTGCTAACCACTGCGCCACCGTGCTGCCCACCCCAATCAGTAAGCTGGGGCATTGGGCGATCTGGAGGCCATGGTGAGGACTTGAGAGATCAGGGCGGCATTTATAAATGGCGGCTCAATCTCTTCCTCCTCTGAGCTGAGCTGATCAGTGTAAGAAATTAAACTAACTGCGGCCTTGATGGGGCCCAAAAAGGAAGCAGATTTCGATGATTAGTGGGGTGCATTGCCGAGAAACACCCCCACTAAACGCGCCCAAAACAGGACTCTGTTTCTTTTTCATTAAATCGCCCCCTTTATATTTACTTCGTCAAAACCTTTCCAAATTTTAAAGGCAACCATGAAGTCACTCCTCCGCCTGCTCTTCCCAGCAGGAAAGTAACGCAGTAACCTGTTCATCCTTTCCTGCTATTATCATCATCGTAAATCTCTTTTGCACCCTCGTGCCTCCACATGTTTTTTTTACATTATGGTGACCAAAATTGCACATCGTGCTCTATGTGTGACCTAACAAAAGCTCAATACATATTTAGCATAACCTCTCCATCCCTTTAGAATTAAGCCCGATTGCTTGGTTTTCTACTTTTATGGCCTTGTTAACCTATGTTATTACTTGTAGTGATTGTGCATTTTTACTCCCTTTTTTCTTCTACCCAATTTAGATTCTTCGGCTAGGATGGGTGGGCCTGCAAATTCCTGCCACAAAGTCAATGGACTTGTGTGGTGGACTAAGTCAAAGGCTGCAGAAATGTCACGGTGGGGGGATGCCAAGAGGCAATGCACAAGGTCATAGTCACATATGATACAATTTATACACAGTTTAAAGTTACTTTTGCTTTTTCATAATCTCCACCTCTGGGTTTATAAAAATGTATCTCCATTCTGGTTAAGTAAGGCCTCAGTTGTAAAATTGTCATCATTATTTTCGAATTCCTTCAGGCCCTCCCTGCCTTTCTCTCTCATTTCTTTCATCCCCACAACATTCCAAGACGTCTGAGCTTGGACAGGTGTGGCCGCTTGAGCACCCGGATGTATGCCTTCAGTCGCTTCGGCCCTGAGCTCCAGATTTTCCAACCCTCAACGCCTTTGCCTCTCTTTTCTCCTTTGATGGGCTCCTGAAAACCTATCTCTTTGAACAAGCTTTTGGTCTGTGTCGCTCGATGTCACATTGCTTTACGCTCATGCAAAGTCTGTTGGGACATTTTATTCTGTTATAGGAACCATGGGCTGGATTCTCCGATTGTGAGGCTATGTCCTCACGCCGGCGTGGGAACGGTGGCATTTTACGTCCGGACATTCAGCGCAAAATGGCCACCGATCCTTCATGTAGCTGGGGGCTAGCATGCCGGCAGCGTAGAGCACCCGGCTATAGTTGCTGATACGGCCTGAGAATTGCTGGGTCCATGGCCATGCATGCGCATGGCGGTGGCCTGCAGCTGCTGCACCGTGCAACATGGCGCCGGCCGCTCGTGAACCCAGCCTGCGAAATAGTGCCCGCCCTTTTGCCGGCTCGCAAGCCCCAGCCCCAGATCGTTGAACGTTATTTCAGCAATGGCGACTGGAGAATCCTGCCTCATATGTTTACAAGTTTTTACAAATATAGATGAATTCAGTGTTTTCGATTGACTTTTTGCAACATCTGACCATTGTTGACTTCTTTCAATATAATTCATAGAGTGCAGCCTCGCAATAATTGCATCATTATGTACTAATTTAGAATGAATACATTTATAGAATAACATGAAGCCTGTTTGCATGTTAAAGATGAAGTATTTCTATACTTCCAGAAATAAATGCAATGTAATATTGTCCAGTTTTTTGAAAATAGCACTTCTGTTCACTGTAAAACAGCATCACAATTTAGTCTGTGTAACATTGGACTCCAGGAGTAAAAATGCAATATACAGGGGCAGATTTATACACATGCCTATTTTACACTGTCTGTGACCTTTGAGATGTACAGTATTAATTTATTTTTGGACTCACTACATTGTGCATAATATGGTGAACATATTCAGGTTCATTAATATGTCCTGAAATTTATTTCACCCATTAATGAGAGGTGACTTATAGTGCATTACCCATCCTTTGATTGGATCCACTATGTCACAGAGTCTCTCAAGTTGAGCGTGCATGTGTTTCAACAAATCCGTTTAATAATGAAGTGTATTTTGCAATAATGGAGATTATAAAATGTAGCTTATACATACATTAATGCATCTCTACAAAGCACAAATGTAAATTCAAAATGCCTGTGAAGGGTAAATTCGTACCCTACTTTCTGCTGTGCTCATCCATATGTGTTGTGCTAGTATTTGCATAATGTGTCAGTGGCGTAACCCTCGGGAGCCCTTAATAAACACCACCTTCTTGCTGTGAGCCCCCGGTGTCACCACATATAACGTTTACAAGCATACAACTGTTTTCCAACATATTGGCCCAAAGTTTCTCAATTCCAGAGCAACAGAAATCTGGAATTAAGTTTTCCCTGTATTGGAACTCTGCAGATGTCCTGGTTTGCGCATTTGCGTTATACTTCCCCAGGAAGTTTAAACTTTCGATGAGCTGATTTGCACAGTGTAATGCCCTCCGTGAACGTTGGACTCAGTGTCAGAGATATGGGCCAGATATGCAGGACTTACCCAGATAATTATGCAGGAAATGTTAGGATTAGGATTTGTTTATTGTCACGTATACCGAGGTGCAGTGAAAAGTATTTTTCTGCGAGCAGCTCAAGCAGATCACTAAGTACATGAAAATAAAAAGAAAATACATAATAGGGCAACACAAGGTACATAATGTACATAAGGTACACAATGTTACGCTGGTTAATATCTGGCATTACCCAGAGAACAGCCAGTGCAACTGAACTGAGCACTGTAACCAACCTTGGCCCCTCCCTGACCCATAGGAGCAGGAGTAGACTATTCGGCACCTCAAACCTGTACACATTTCAAACTGATCATGGCTGATAATCTACCTCTGTGCCTTTTTTCCCCACTATCTCCATATCCATATGTGTTATTAATATCCCAAAATTTATCAATTTCGACTTTGAACATGCTCAATGATGGAACATACGCAGCCTTCTAAAGGTGTGGAAAATTCTAAAGATATATCGCCCTCCTCACCTCTGTCTTATATGGCCTGCCACTTATTCTGAGACTGTGTTCCCTGGTTCTGGACTCGTCGCTAGGGCAGCCAAAGTGACATCTACTCTTTCACGTCCTGTAAGAATTTTGTAAGTTTCAATGAAATCACCTCTCATTCTTTGATTCAAACAGATCTGACCCAACTGTCTTTCCCTCCAAGACTCCCAAACTTCCCGGGCATCGATAGCACAAGTACTCACATCTGCAGGGTTCCGACACAAGGCAAACTCAAGTCCAGATTCCTGCTGCTCTGGAATTGCGAAAATTTCAATGTGTTGGAAAACAGTTGTGCGCTTAGAAACATTACATGTGATGACTGAGAACTAGGGGCAGGATTAGACAATTCCGCCCCACGAGCCTATACCACCATCCAATACGATAAAGGCTGATCTCATCTTGGTCTCAACTCCATTTTCCTGCCTGTTCTCCATAACCCTTCAACCCATTGCGAATTAAAAATCTATTTCCTGAAATTTACTCAATAGGCTCGATTCCACTAATTGGAAACAAAGTTCCATAGCAAGTGCATATAGCCGTGGTTTCCATCATATGGCTGTACAACACAACTCACGTTGTATAAGGGGACTCAACGGGGACCGCGTTTAGATAACAGATTGCTCACCTAACCTGACCTCTCCCACCAACCCAACTACCCACCTGATAACCCTCTGACCTGATTACCCTACCTGACCCGACTACCCACCCAATCCAACAAACGCCCACCTGACCACCCGCCTCAACCACCTGCCCTGACTATCCCACTCGAAAGCGTTCCCACCCAACCCAACAAACTCCCATAGAACCATAGAACCCCTACAGTGCAGAAGGAGGCCTTTTGGCCCATCGAGTCTGCACGGACCCTCTGAAAGAGCACCCTACCTAGGCCGACTTGTCTACCCTATCCCAGTAACCCCATCTAACTTGCACACTAAGGGACAATTTATCATGGCCAATTCACCTAAGTTAGACTGTGGGAGGAAACTGGAGCCCCCGGAGAAAACCAATGCAGATATGTGGAGAATGTACAGACTCCGCACAGACAGTCATCCGTGGCCGGAATTGAACTCGGGTCCCGGGAGCTGTGAGGCAGGAGTGCTAACCACTGTGCCACCATGCCGCGCATTCAAAAATAGTGCGAACCCAACTCAACCAACCCACTGACCAAACTACCTTCCTGACCTGACTGTCCACACACCCTTTCACTTACACACTCGCCCACTCACTCACTCAGCTACTCAATCACCCAGTCACTTACTCATCCACTTACTCACTCACCCACTCAATCTGTAACTCCAGCCGCGGCAAGGTAAATACAAAACTCAGGTTTATTCCTTGAACAAAAAGCAACCAGAGCGTACAATACGGGTGTCCCACCCAGGGATCATGGGAAACCCCAGTCCGAGTGTGGCTTACACATTTTGAAGTCTGCCAGTGAGGCCCTATTGGGCGAGCCTCTGCCCACTCACTACAGGAACTCGTAAACCACGAACCCCACAGGGAGATCAATTGAAGATTCCCCCGTGGTCTTCGTGGTCATCATAACATCCCTCACCTCTCAGGTTTGTTTCATCCCTGGTGCTCCCATGACGATGAGATCGCTCCCATCTCTTTGCGCATGATCTCGAGTCCGCGACAAGTAGAGCGGATCGAGAGGTGACCTTAACTTCCTCAAAGAGCATCTGAGGGTCACCAACAGAGGTTCCTCATCAGTACCGGCCACCGGGGACAAACCTGATCCCTCAGTCCCTCATGTCAGAACCTCACTCGACACCACTGGGGAGTCCCCCAGTCGGTCGTAACCCTGTGCCAGAGATGGCCAAGACTGGGGTTAGAGGTGTCATTTTATTGGGAGTGGGCTCCCTATTTTTAGGTTGATCGAGGTGCTTCCTCGGTATATTCCCTTGGACCTTCACCTTGTAGGAGACGTGCCCTGTCTTACCCGGTGTGACTCCAGGGACTCAGCTGGAACCATCTTCAAAGTTCCGCACGTTGACGGCGTCCCCAGTCTTGAACACCCTCTCGGGCATCATGGCATTGTGATTTCTTTTTGGATTCTCCTGTTTGGATTCTACTCTCCCCGAAATTCGGAAAGAGCAGGCTCAGCCTGGTACAAAGTCCCATCGATAGCTCTGCCCGACGACTCCTCTTGGATTTTGCGGCGTGGTTATGTAATCAAACAGTAATCGTGTCAACCTTATCTCCATGGATATGGCCGGCTGCTTCTTCATGTCGCCTTCGAAGGTCTGCACTGTCCGCCCTGCCGGAACATTGGGTGATGGGTGATATGGCACTGTTGTTATATGTTTGATGCCATTCAGTTTCAGAATAGCCTGGAACGTCTCACTAGTGAAGGATGTACCATTGCCAGAGACTAAGACTTCTGGCATGCCCTGAATGCAATCGCTCTATTCGAGTTTCTCAATTGTGGTGTGGGATGTTGTAGAGACCATGCATTGTACTTCCACCCATTTGGAATGGGCATCCACCAAGATTAAAAATGTGGAACCTTAAAACAGATCAGTGAAGTCGACATATATCTACACTAATGGTCTGTATGGCCACTCCCATGAGTGCAGGGAGTCCGAAGGGGGGAGATTCTGGTTCCCTTGGTGCAAACATACACCAAAGATGACCACCAAGCCCTCCTTCTCAATTTGTGAGCAGCGCCGGTCTGTATCCATAAGGGTCCTGGACTCGTAGGCAATGGGCTGTTTTGTTCCATCTTTCCAATGGTGCGAGAATATCACCCCAACTCCAAAGTGAGAGGCGAGACATATCAGTATGAGCTTCTTCTTGGAATCATAATGGGCTAGTACGTTAGCTGATAATAGCTACCATTTTACTTTCTCAAAGGCCTCGTCTTGTGGCACCTGCCAAGACCATTTCCAGTATTTCTTCAAGAACAGATGTAAAGGTGACGGTAGAGATGCCAAGTTAATGATGAATTTCCTGTAATATTGACCAGTTCCAGGAAGGATTTCAGTTCTGTGGTATTTCATGGGACCGGAGGTTCTTTAATAGCCTTGACCTTGTCCTCCACAGTGTGTACGCTTTTCTTGTCCACCCGGTATCGTACATAGGTTACCTCGCTCGCTTGGAATATACTCTTTTCTCTTTGGAGATCTGCACTCCTGCGTTTAAAAGCTGCCGCAAGACCTCTTCTCGGTTTGCTAGATGCTCCTGCTCTGCAGTCCCTGTAATCAATACGTCATCAAGGTACCCTACCACCGTGGGCAATCCTTGGAGTATCTTCTCCATAACTTGCTGAAATATGGCACATGCTGAGGAGACTCCAAAGGGCAGGCGTGTACATTTGTTCAGGCCCTTGTGTGCGTCAATCATGACGTATTTACAGAACAGTTCATCTAGTTCAAGCTGGAGGTAGTCGTGGCTTGTGTCGAGTTTCAATTCCAGATTTATGAACTGAATTTAAATTCCACCAGCTGCTGTGGTGAGAACCTATAATCCCACAAGGAGAACCTGGGCCTTTGGATTTATAGCCCAGTGACATAACCAGGATGCCACCACCCTCTGTCCAATTTGTTGATGTACTACCTACGGTAAATAAGAATAAGACGTTTATTATATGATATAATTCATTATTGCTAAGATAGAGCAGCATGTATCCCGCCTGTCACTGTAACACCTCGGATATAATTGTTGCGAATGGTTCCATCCTGAGGGCAATTAAGAGTTAATTCCTTTTGTAAATTTCCTGACGTTCGTTATTAGATCGTCATTTCTCTGTAGAACAATTGTTCTTGGCTCCTGCCCTGACCAAATTTGGAATCCCAGCAAGATATGATATTTTGAACATACATGTAAACGGGAAAGGAACCAGCTTGGAACTGGATATTTCCATTTTATGAAATTTCCCATCGTAACTAACTTATGGAAAATGGCTCCTCGCGTGAGGGAGAATGCAGGGCCCAGAGCGTGGGGGGGGGAACTCCACGATCATCCTGCAACCCAGAGAGCCATTCCTGCTACTTCTTGTCCGCAAAAAAAGTAAATGAAAACCTGCCTTGCAATGGCCTCTTCTCCTGGATACTCATCCCATAGGGTGCGATCCAATGGCCAGACTGCGCCGGAAAAGGAATTCGCCTCACCGCTGCGTGACCGGTGAAAGCCAGGAGCCCACGCTTCCGGGATCCACCCGGCTCGCAACGCCTCGTGACTCAACTCGATCACGCGAGATGTTGCAAGGAGATTCCCGCCCACAATGGGCGGGATCACCTTTTGGCAAATCTGCATATTAGAGCGAGGTAGCTAGCCTCACTCTAATGTGCAGATTCCTGAGGTAACTGAGTCTTTGGGAAGCAGCTCCTTTGTCTCAGAGACCTTGGGCAAGGGCAGTTCAGAACTGGTCCCCACTAAAGGATGGAGCAGCACCTGTGAGGTTCCCCCAGCTGTTCGGAGGGCCCCAGCTGCATGCCCTTTGGTGCCACCTGGGTATCCTGGAAGTGTCAGCCTGGAACCATGGCAGTGTCACCTGTGTTGCCAGCCTGGTGGTGCTCAGGTGGCACTGCCAGCTGTCAGGGGCAGTGCCCAGTTGGTACGGCCGAGGTGCCTCGCTGGTATTTGTTTGGGTCTGTGATCAGGCCAGGGTTGCCCGGCGTGGATGAGAGGGGAAGTGTAACCCTCCCATTGTGCATTTGGGCTGGCGGGGAGTGGGAGGAGGTTGGGGATTGTTTCAGAAGTCTTGAAGATCAGGACACCATTTAAAAATGGCGTCCCGATCTCGCGCTACAATGGGGCGTTCTGGCGAGCGAAGCTCCCCACTGTACAAAATGGGGCGGTGTGCTGCCTTGACCACGTGTTGCCCATTCAAGTTCCTTATTCGCTGTGAGAGCTGGGAAACATGGGGGACTATGTGCCTTTTTGGGAATATTGCGCCCATAGTCTTTCGCTGCTGGGAAAATCACAGTACTTTCATGCTCAGCTCAAGGTTAAAGCTTCCATTCAGGTCATTGTGCCCCAATCGGCATATCCAACCCGGAATCACACTCGCTTTAAGCAGGTGTCCTTGTCACCTGCTCAAAACGATGCTGGTTAATATTGAAGAGGACAGGATGCTTGCAGGTGACGGTAGGTGTGTCGACTGGATGATTTTAACTGCCCACCAACCTGGTTTTCACCAGGTGGAGAGGGTTAAAAATGCCCCTTTCATTCATTACAACAACTCAATAGTTTATGCTTCCACACAAAACAAAATGCCGTTAAAGATACCCTCAGACTCTAGTAAAAGTTCTGATCACATTTGAAGAAAACAGCCTAGTTTCTTTGTTGGGGTGGTTTTAAACATTTCAAAGACATTTTTTTTTTGAGTTCATCATAACACGATTCGTTCCCAGAAGACTGTATTGTCAACAACTGTTTCATATCTTCCTATTTTAATGGAAGAAATATGTACCAACAAAACCTAAATGCCACTGAATTCTGTCATGGGTATCACAAACGGGGCTGCAGTAAGTGGTTTGGTTTGACAAGTGCTTGCTGTAAGCAAGTAAATGTCATTTAATATGTCAGTTACATTGTACAAGACTGCATCAGGAGAATTTTTTGGAAAACCCTATCATCAGCTGCTGGTTACGGAAAAATCTCAGATTCTTGTAAATAGGCTACTCAACGTTAAAATTGCTTGCAATTCTTTTTGTAGACATCTAATCGCATGCAGTCGATGTCAAGTGGAAGTAAACCACTGGAAAAACAAACCATTTTGCGGATAGCAATACCTATAAGTAACGTGAATTGTTGGAACTGAGAGTTTCATTGGAGTTGTCCAATATAACCTGAATTATAACCTATAGTCAATTGGCTGTGTTAGTTTAAAGATGCAGGAATAACAGTAACAAAATTTACCTGCATAAATGCACGGGAGCAATAAAAGAATTATGCTAGTTCTACATGTACAATCTGATTACTGTGACCAGAGTGTTAATTGGATTCTAACTGCCAGATCTGATATATCTTTGTAGCTTTGTAGTGGAAAACCTTTTGAAAGTGATGAACTGTAATTCACTGAGCTGCTTGAAGCACTTGTAATTTACTGTGTGTCATACTATGAAGAGTACGACCTAATGGACTTCACATTACCTGTAGCATCACAAACCTCCGAGTGAAACTCGCTGCTGCAAAGTGATAGTGAAAGACAGTGAGATATGTGTGGAACCAGCCATATTTGGCTGAAACGCAGTCCTCACGTCTCTCGCTCGTGCAATGATGGTTTAGGTAAGTCTGGCAGAGCTCATTATCTGCCCATGGGTCGCCTGTTAAAAAAAAATGGAGTGAAAGCCAGTGTGAAACAATAATTGTGGAGCAAGAATTGTAATTGGTCCCTGGCTAAACATGGTAACCAAAACAAGTCTAACTCGTACAATGTTGTAAAAATACAGATTTATCTCATTTTCACAAGTGGAGCAGTGTTTTTGTTTTGTTCCATTATTTATTGGCTCGTCTGTTCCAGTTGGCAAACTTTTTTAGTGATTTAAAAGTTTGACCTGATGAACAGAGCTTACCAGAATTATACATGCTAATAATTAAAATGCCATAAACCATTCACACAGGAAACGAACAGCCATAAATGACACCGTACATAGAAAGATATCTGTCAAGTTTTGCAATAATTATCAGACACATTATTTATAGTCTATAAGATATGGTATTGCTGTAATGTTTTTATTTTGAAAGCTTCCTTCCTAAATATTAGTGTTTAGTTCTGTTTGGAAAGTGCCCGGTATTTAGAACTTTACAAGTTGAAGTTCTCTCAAAATAATTTGAATCGTCTTTGCTAGTTTTAGAAAAAAAAACTATTAACTTCTGAACAACCCCAGACTTACATATTTTGAGAAAAGGTGACTATGGTTATTAGCACCTCTTCAGTTTTCTTTTATCATTTGTGGAGAGGCGAGGCTCTTTAATCTGTCAAAAAAAAAAGCAGTTTTGGCTTGCTGAAACAATGTCAAGATTAGATTTTTCTGTTTATTGACCAGATTAGTTGAGCCACTGAATTGCATTAACGCTTTGTGCATTGTTTTTGCTTTTGCTGAGAGTACAAAAGAAGCTGGGTTGTGGTGTTTCTGGCTAAGGCACATCGTCTTTCTGATGTTTTTTCCCCCCCAAATAGAACTGCTTGTGAAAAAAAAACATGCAAGCTGGCAGACTAGAGGGCTTCTAGGATAGCTATCCAATCTTTGATCCATTGTTATTAGCCGTCGGTATTCAGACAGAGTAATTGCCCAGCCTCTTGGTGCAAGGTTCACAGTAAATCTACCTCAGTTTTCCCTTTTCTTCCTGCCTGCCTCCATTGAAGTTGACCTCTGTCAGTTAGAGTGCCTCATCAGTGACTCCAACCGCAGCAAGAGCATCTTAATGATCTGAAATTCTTCTGAGAAGTTGGTGATGTTTTCTCATCAGGATCCAATTTGGAGTGCTTTGTTCCATTCTTGAACTTGTCTTTGGAGCCACAGAATAGCAAGTCAGTTTGTAGTCTTTATATATATATATATATATTTTAGAAAGCCAAAATACACTCCTGCAGGAAAAATGGGAAAGAAAAGATGTCTTTGAGAAAATTGTTTGTTTTTAACTGATGTTTTCTAAAGTAGTGTAATTCAAAAATCCCAGTGCGCCATGCCAGTACATTAAGGATATTGTACAAATAAAATAAACTTAGGACAAAATGCATTTCGGTTGACAGTAGCTATTAATTTCCTAAATTCTGACAGCAAATTTAGCATCAATTACCTGATTATTTCAATACAGTAATTCAGATGTGTACAGAAATAAAGCAGAGGTACTGAGAATGGGATAGTTGATGCTAAACTGTTCCCTTTATGTGAGAATGTTTTCAGTAAGATTGATTTGAAAATGCTTATTACTGTTAGCCCTTCATAGCCCCATCTTTAGAAGTAAAATTTACTGCAATTCAACCTCTATTCCTCTCTATTCACCGTACTTGTCAGTCAGCCCAATGCTGTATCTACAGGAATGGAGGTGTTATATTCCAGCAATTATCATGTCATATACTTGAAAATGTAAATGAATGTGTGTGTAAAATTAAATTTATGGGTTGTCAGTGAAGAATAAGAACCAGGAGAGCAATTACTTATCTGCTTTCATCTCTCCAGCCCTGATACATCAGGCAGAAAACCATGCAGATAAATGCTGAAATTAGCATTATGCAGGTCTTAAAATGAATGGGCTGGTGTCTTGTGTTGCCTTCTGTAGCTTTTGTTTTGAAGAGCATGTGAAATTAAGATGATTATCATCCATCAATCTGCTGGAAAGAGAGTGATAGAACAAAAGAAGCTTAAATTCCATGTTTACAGTATTTAATTTTCAAAGAGAGTCAGCTTTATTGGGTACAGTTCTGTATTTTGTAGAAACCATATCAGTTAGAATAATTTGTGGGTGATTTTGTCAACAACTTAGCAACGTGTTTTTCGAAAAATTGAAGTGAGTAGCGCCGGACATGTAGAAGCTGATGTAAAGCCATCAATGTGATTTAGAATTGCACATTAATGTTGCAGTGTCGTGTGTCAAAAATATTTAATAATCAGGGTAGATTAAAGCATCTAAGAATTGTAACCGGGAATGGTGTCTTGTCTAGGTTCGCTTGTCCACAGCAACGTTCATCAGCAAAACTGTATCCACCGTGCTTGATCTGAAACTTAAATGTTCTAATTAATTTATTCATTCATTTTAAATGCTTTTGATGTGACAATATAAATACTAGGCCGCAGGCATTTGCTTGTTCAGTAAATGTTTCGGTAATGTAAAGTTTCAGGCAAGGGCTAAGGTTTAAATGGTAAGATCAAAATTCTGCTGGCTCTAATTCACCAAGTTTTAGGACTCCGGGAACAATGCTGTAGATTTGTTTGAATATGAATGTGCAGCGGGATGTAGTTTGACCTTCAGCTGTGATTTCAGTTCATCAGGATTAGTCAAGCTAGGTGATCAGGACTGCTAATGCATAATGACTTATAAAATGAAAAATGTGTAGTGACCATGCAAATGTTTCAGCTAATCAAAGAGGAGAACTTTAGCTTTCAGAGAAAAGAACAACAAGGGCATGTCAAGGCCTAAAGTGAAGATGTGTGTAAAATAATCTGAGCAGCTTTATTAGCAAGAGAGGGCTTCGAAGTTCCATTTTGACCTCTTCACATATTGGCAGCATATTATGTTGCATAAATAGCATCAAAAGTAAGATTGGATGAACGGTATATTTATTTCCTGGTAGAAATTGCTTTAAGATGATCTGATACAAAATTCACAAGGATAGTTCGCAGTTCAAAGCTTCTAAAAAAAAGGCAACCAATCAGTTCCACATTCATTTTCCTGAGTGGAGGAAAAGTATTTATTGTCTTTATTTAACATTGAGGGGTCAATTTTAATCTTATCCACCTGGCGGGAACTGAATGGGTGGGCAGTTAAAAAGGAATAGGTTACTCAGCCGATCTTGCCCCGGCCGATTCTGAATTTAAACTCCAAGGTTTTGCAGATCCATCAGGTTTCTTTACTTGTTCATCGGATGTGGGCATCACTGGTTGCATCAGCATTTGTTGCCCATCCCTGAGGGCATCTAAGAGTCAAGCGCATTGCTGTGGGTCTGGAGACACATGTAGGCCAGACCAGGTAAGGATGACAGATTTCCTTCCCAAGAGGACGTTAGTGAACCAGATGGGCTTTTCAACACCAATCAACAATGGTTTCATAGTCGCTATTTGACTTTAAAGTCCAGATTTGTATCTGCCCTGGTGGGATTCGAACCCATGTCCCCAGAGCATTACCCTGGGTCTCTGGAATACTAGTCCAATGAAAATACCACTATGCCACTGCCTCCCTCAATAAGATGCCCGCAGAAAACTGGCGAGAGCCTCATACATTTATTCTAATTGGATTCCATTTGTATCAACAACGTCCCGATGCAGTTTTACCACAAGCCTGAGCAGGGAAGCCACAGTGCCTTACTGTCCCCACCTCCTGCCCCGACTAAAAGAGGCCTGCAGACCGATGAGGCCACCCAGTTAATGTTTACTTCCTGGGGCTCAGCGTCAGTGGCAGTTCACCCTCCAGTCCCACTAAGAGAAGCATTTCCCATCCTCCCTTCCATAGAGCCCTCCCCTCGCTTCTGCCTTGTCTGGAAGCTGACACCAGGCCGAGGCATCCCTGTTGGCAGCTGCTCCATCCCCTCATTCTGGTGGCATTTGAAGAAGGACTGGAGGTTGAAATAATCTTCCGTGGCCTCCTCCATTGCTGAATGGCAAATTAACTCAACGCAGCGGTTTGTTGCTGGAAACCTGCTCAGGATTAAAAGCTGCCCCATGAAAAATGTTCAGATACCACAGAACCATGGGCCGGAAAGTTCCTAGCGGCAACCCTCCCGCGGGGGTTTCTCAGCAGCAAGGGGGGGAGGAGGGGGGCATTCAGCGGGAAACTCCATTGACAACGCAGGACGAGAAGGTCCCGTCGCCGGCCAATGGCGGGCCACCCCTGCCGCTGGGCTGAAAATCCCTCATGCCGTGCATCTTTTCCATCCGGTATTTTCCATGTATGTACATTATCTGAAGTTGCGAAATGTCTTTAACTCCACCCCTCCCCAACCCAAAAAGCTTTGTGGAAAATGACATGAGGAGATTGCGGGATTTTATTTGGGGGTTCAGATTTTCAAAAACTGTGAGGAATTTTGATCTGTAAGTATTAGATAAACCGTAAAACTGGACTGTGGCCATAATTACTGGCCATATAAATGTTATTTTACGGCATTTATTTAAAAATTTGTCCATGGTGTCACGAGTGATATTGGGTGTGATTTAACAGGATATATAAGTCCTGTTTTAGGCACGTTTAATGGGGTGTTCTCCCACCTGCAGTGCTGGCAATTACCCCACAATCAAACGGGACTCTTTTTTAAATTTGGCCTTGGTAAGGAACGCCACGCCGGGACTCCATTTACCTTGGCTCGTACTCGGTGCAGGAGGAGATCGGGGCACCATTTTTAAATGCTGCACCGATCTCTCAACCCCCCACCATGGCCTTTTGATTCCTCCACCCCAATGCCCCAACTTACCTGTTAAGAGGTTCTCGGGCTCCCCTCACCCAATATCATAAGGGCAGGTGACCCCCAGGCCCGATCCCCAGCACGGGCAACCTGGCAGACCGACAGTGCCACCCGGGATCTCTGACAGTGCCGGGGTTGTACTGCCAAAGTGCCCAGGTGGCACTGCCAGGCCGACAGTGCGAGGGTACCCTGTCCAGGCCCAACCAACAGCCGTCTCCGATGGCCTGGGAGACCCCCTTCCCCGGCATGCTTTGGGCCTAGTCCACGCTTGTGTGGACCAGTGCTAAACGGTGCCGTGGCAGGGTCTCCCAGGAGCAGGTGCTCATTCCGGGGGCTTGGGAGAATCCAGCACCTACATATTTAAATGAGCCTAGCTGCTGACTTAAATATGTAAATCTGGGTATCACCCAGTGAGGGTGAAGTTCAAATTACAACGTCTCATGAGATCTCCTTAGATCTCGCGAGGCATTCTGAGCATCACAAATCTTGCAAAAGGCCTCTTGTGAGATTTAAGTAAGAAGTCTTACAACACCAGGTTAAAGTCCAACAGGTTTGTTTCAAACACGAGCTTTCGGAGCACTGCTCCTTCCTCAGCTGCGCTCCGAAAGCTCGTGTTTGAAACAAACCCGTTGGACTTTAACCTGGTGTTGTAAGACTTCTTACTGTGCTCACCCCCCAGTCCAACGCCGGCATCTCCACATCGTGGGATTTAATGACCTTGTCGTGCCTCCGAGTGGGGCGTGGCGCGGCCGTTCGATCGCGCCCAATGTTAAACCAGTGGCATAACATGTTATTTTTCTTAACTGCCTGAGTATCAGTTATTTATGAAAGCAATTTTTTTGCTACATTTTACACTTTAGTTGGGTTAGGAGGTAAACAATCAGAGACATGTTACAGATAGCATACATGAATCCTTACAGTGATTGGCATTATTCATGTCCTTTCAGATTCTGGCCATCGCCCATTTTCCAGGTTAATAACTCATTTTATATGTGGCTAAGTTCATCCTGTGCCTGAGTATCGCAAACCATCACCTGGAGTCTCATACCTTCTTGTATTTTCAGCCCTCTTACTATTTTACACTGATGCGCCCATAGGTACTACAGCTGATTGTAAAATATGTGACAGGTGCTATAGTGTAACTTTTTCCCCTATAAGATTCCATAGTGTTGTTTGTATTGAATGGCCGAGATTCCCCGCTTGCGAGACTTAAGACTGAATCGCAAGTGTTCCACGTTGGCAAAAGCAATGGCAGTCCTGGAGTGATTCAGGGCGCGTTACTCGGCTCGCACCGGCACTGCGTGGAACTAGTGCAATTTCAGTGCATGCCGGTGTGCGCTACGATGAAGTCATGATTGCCACTGGAGAGCTTGACAATCAGGAGCTGCATATAGTCACTCCACTCCCCACACACCCTCCTCCCAGCCAAGAAGATACACTGGTGTAGTGATCTCTGGATGTAGTAATACATGATCAGACTATGTTAAGAAAGTACAGCCAATTGAACACTAGATGGCAACACTATCAGGACCTATAAAAGGTTTTCCCACTCGTTCCTCGAGGAAAGTATGTCAGGAGTGCAGAGAGTACAGGAGAGAGACAGCCAGAGAGAAGAAGTTACTAGATATCAGTATATAGCATTATCTTATTTAATTGTTTAACCTACAGCTATTTGTTTGTTTACTAGTTCAGTATTAAGTAAAAAGAACTCTCAACATTATTTTATATTACTCATTAAATTACTTTATCATCACTGGAAGACTGCATCTATATTTCAACAACTCGGCGAGCCAAAAAGAGTAATATATGGGCAGCACGGTGGCGCAGTGGGTTAGCATTGCTGCTTCATGGCGCCGAGGTCCCAGGTTCGATCCCGGCACTGGGTCACTGTCCGTGTGGAGTTTTCACATTCTCCCCGTGTTTGCGTGGGTTTCGCCCCCACAACCCCACAAAGATGTGTAGGCTAGGTGGATTGGCCACACTAAATTGGCCCTTGATTGGAAAAAATTAATTGGGTACACTAAATTTATTTTAAAAAAGAGTAATATATATATTACAAGAAAATGGCATGGTTGCGCTGGAGCACGCCCATCCCATTGATGGGTCGGCTGGGGCCAGATGGTACCTGGGGGGGGGGGGGGGGTGGCCTGGTGTGGGGAGGGAGGGGGGAAGGCACCCATTCAACTCTTGGCACAAGTTCCCAGAGGGCAGTCAGCCGCCCCACGGCCCACCTCCTAGCCATCCCTGCTACTCCCCTCCCCCCACCCCCAGCCCTGGCAGATGCCGTCAGCCAATGGCACAACTGTCAGCACACCATAGTGCTTTTGGCCAGTGTCTGTACCCCCGCCAGCATCCTTAGCAGCCACAGAGCCTGCTTCCCGATTTTAAATACCACAAGTGAACCTCGCTGGAGGTAATTTCTCCTGACGGAGACGGAGCATCGCTGGAGGCCCGGAGAATGCCTTGGTGGGTCTGTTAATGATATGCCAACGGTGTTCACTGTACAATTTGCGTGCCCACCCCAGAGTGCGGGGTAGAATGCATTCACCCCGCAGTCAAGAGCCATGATTTTCGGCTGACGGGCAAGTCTTCTCCCAATTGTGTTTCCCGGTTCAGGCATCGCTGGATGGAGAATCTCACCCAATATATTTATAGCATTTTAAAACCATGGCTTTTTAAACACAGGAGCAAATTAAAACTGCGTGAGAAATTTAAATTTAACACAAGCATGTGTGTGCGTTTTTCTTTCACCAATGTTGTCCTTATTTTAATAATAATAATCTTTATTAGTGTCGCAAGTCGGCTTATATTAACACTGCAGTGAAGTTACTATGAAAATCTCCCAGTCGCTAAACTCCGGCGCCTGTTCGGGTACACTGAGGGATGTACAGTTCACCGAACAAGCACGTCTTTCGGGACTTGTGGGAGGAAACCGGAGCACCCGGAGGAAACCCACGCAGACACGGGGAGAACTTGCAGACTCTGCACAGATAGTGACCCAAGCCGGGAATCGAACCCGGGTCCCTGGCACTGTGAAGCAACGGTGCTAACCACTGTGCTACCAGTGGGGGTGTTGTTCCGTACAGTGCATGGCTGTATCAACTCCAATCACTTCCCTCCTCCCACCGAAATCCTCACCAAATTGGGCTTGTGTGAACCTTCAGGGCATCTCAGTTGAACTCAGTCCTCTTCTCTCCTGGCAAAGACATGCACAACATTTGGGGCACAACCCTGGATAGTGATCCGACAGACAAACACTGATGCATTTTCCAAATCTCGGGGTCCTGTGGGCAATTACAGGGCCTCAAAAGCTGTACCATCTGAGAACAGCTCATTCAGTACAAACTGAGTATTAAACCTCCCTGATACAGGCAACCCAGCATTCAAAGAATCATGGGCGTGCTTCTCCCAGCCCCGTGCCGGGCTGGAGAATCGGCGCTACTGCGCCACGCTGCACCGGCGCCGGCAGAGGTGCAGAGAATCAGTGCCATTTGCGCCGGCGCGTTTGGCGCGTCGCGGGCCGCTGTCAGCAGTCGGGCCGCCGATTCTCTAGCCCGGATGGGCCAAGCGGCCGCACGGAAACGGCAGAGTCCCGCCGGCACCGTTCACCCCTGGTCGCTGCCGGCAGGAACTCTGCACAAAGTGTCGGGAGGCGGCCTGTGGTGCGGGGAAAAGCGTGGGGGGGGGGGGGGGGGGTGGGGGGGGGGGGGTGTCCTCCAATGGGGTCTGGCCCGCAATCAGGGCTCACCGATCAGTCCCGCCCCATTTGTTCCACTTCCGGCCCCCAAACCCCCACGTCATGTTGCGTTGGGGGCCGGAGCATTCCGCGAGTCTACCGCCCATGCGTCGGTTGGCGCTTCACCACTGCCAGGATGTAAGGCTGGAGCGGCGTGAACCTCTCCAGTGCCGTGCTGGCCCCCTGTGGGGGCCAGAATCGGTTGTCCCCGCGCCCGTTTCGCACCGTTGTGAAATGCGACAGCGTTCACGACGGCACGAACACAGTCTCCATTTCAGAGAATCGCGCCCCATAAGGATAACTTGCTCAGTAAATTTAATTGATTGCCAAGAGAACCGATTGAATTTTTGACTTCACTACTTGGTGATAGCCTGGCAATTTGGAATGATAATTAGAGGAGGTCTATAAAGGTCAGGTGATCTGCTCCATAGGTCACCACCAAACCAGTGGAAACAGAAATTTGCTTCTCATGTTTATTTTCTCAGGTTGCGTGTTTTTGGTATCATAGTACGTGCCTATAGTTATAGCATTTCCTATATTGTAAGACATTTGCTAACAATTCACAAAAACACACCTCCCAGCTGACTGGGCATTCGCACCAATTTGAACAATGTGGTTAATGGGATGTTTTAATTTTCGAACAACAAAATACTTAGATGTCACAAATTAACTAATTTGTATGTGAGGGTTTATTTTGATGTTGTAGTTCCTTCAGTAAGTTGCAAGTCAATTGTCTGGGGAAAATAAGGTTTTAATTTGTTTAAAGTATAACTGCTTATAATATATGTCCTTTGTTGTAACTTGCTAGCTTTACACACCCTGTATTTTTACTGGCAAAACCAACCGCAATGAAATGTTTTTCTGGTCAGTTTAGGAAAATGCTGATATAATTTCATACATTAGTTCTCAAGTGCTGAATTATCATCCTTTGTATTCACTGTAATTTTACAGCAGATGCTTTGGGTTGCTTTTGCTAAGAAATTAAAAAAATTAACATTCATTTTCTTAGTTAAAAATAGTCTCCATTGAAAATCCATTGAACGATGATTACCTTCAAATTGAAATAAGTTGTTAAATTAGATCAAACTAAATCACTTGTCACTATAATAACTCATTTTCTGAATTTGTCATACCACTTTCTTAATAGTCAGTAAGAAAATGTTGAAGAGAAAATGTTTACTCTGACTTTTTATTTATATTAGAAGGTATTTGCCTTTTCAAGGAAGAAAGTAATTGCTTTTTTTCAGAGGGTGAATAACTTGGCAGGTTGACAAGCTTTTCAGATTATGAGCTGGTTAGTACAAGCAAAGCCTTCAAATAGTGTATCTCAGAAAGCCTCTCATTGTATTCCTCCATCTCTTACTGCAAGGTGTTGCTCATAAGGTACAGCAGCACCTAAGGAAACAAATGTAATTGCCACAAGAAATCTTGTAGGAGCATGTCTGTGCAGAGGGTAGAAGGCAAACATTGATTCTGGGCATCTCACCGTTTTTTTGAAAATGTTGTTCCTTCAGCAAGTGCTGCAAGACCAAGCAAAGCACACAGCATGTTGCAGAATGCTGGTTTGGCTTGATGTTCTGAATCTCTCTTGCTGGAGCAGGTGCCTGTGTCAGTGGCCATGATGACTCCCCAGGTGATCACCCCTCAGCAGATGCAGCAGATCCTTCAGCAGCAAGTGCTGTCCCCACAGCAGCTTCAGGCTCTACTTCAACAGCAGCAAGCAGTCATGTTACAGCAGGTATGAGAACACCCGCAGCACACCTGCTTCTGACAAGTCACACACACACAATTGAAATTGCTTCATGAAGCCCAATTTAATTATTTTGTAATTGCACAGTATTATAATGCTATATTCTAAACATGTGCTGAACCAGAATTAGTCCATATTTAAAATAAAGTTCGTAGAACAACAATTTCTTTTCTGTTTTCTTTTTAAGTACTGTTAGTTATTAAATATACATATGACACTGAAAACGTGAGCAATAAAGTTTAAACGAGTTGATGTTATTTGTTGTCAAGCGACACATTTATTATGCTTTTGACGCAAGAGTATCATAGGTTGTTGCTTTTCATCTTGTTATCATGTTCGGAATTTTATAAACTGTACAATAGATTTTAATCTATGCATTCAATTAAGCAGCTCTAATGCCGTGCTGTTAACTAAAGATACCTTTGCAAAGGTGATTCCTGAAAAAGCAATGTAAGAAGTTTCCAATTGCAATAGCATCCTGCACAGCCACATTCAGGATCTGTTCAGTCATATCACTTGAAATTGCAGTCCTGTGACATCCAGCTGAATGGACTGACAGATTAATTAACTTTCCGCTCAGAACTTAACCATGGGGTTTTGTCTTCAAAAAAAAAGACAATGGAATTTGCTTTGCTTTACCTTCCAGTTCTTTTTCGCACTTCTAATTTTGGCACCATTTTGTACAGCAGTATCTATTATTTTTCAGCAACAGCTTCAAGAGTTCTACAAAAAACAGCAGGAACAGTTGCATCTCCAGCTTTTGCAGCAGCAACAACAACAACAACAACAACAGCAGCAGCAACAGCAGCAACAACAACAACAACAGCAACAGCAGCAGCAGCAGCAACAACAGCAGCACCCAGGCAAGCAATCAAAAGAGGTAGGTGCTGACTAACTAGGCTGCCTCCATAATAGTTTAGGGTGAAAGGGGGCAGGAGGGAGGCAGGATAAGATCACAATTTTCCTGTAATAAAGTTCTATCTGTCAAAGATACATTATTCTGATTTTGCTGAGTCCAATAACAATGACAGTAATACTTTCATGTTCCTCTTCTTTGTAGTACGGAACCCGAGAGTTATAATCCAAAGCTGCTGTCTTTTAATGTTCACTAATGAATCACAGTGTACAAAGAGCAAGCTGTATGATGGACAAAGTACTGATTATCTTGTAGTCACAGAGATTCTGAGTTGGCGAGGGAGCCTCGTTTTTTTTTCCCTCAGAGGTACAGCTCAGAGAGCATGCAAATTTAGCCTCCTGTTAAAAACCCAGGTTGAGCATAGACTTCAAAGTCACAGGTCCCTGATTAATGAACTGCTACCGTAGGTTTGGACTGGCGAGCAGAAAGTTACAGTTTGATGTGCTCATAAATCAACCTGACAGGCCCGTTTCCCTGGCCTACCTAGCTCTTGTCAGCAAACTGCATCAAATATAAACATAATACAAACAAAACACGCCGAGGTAGTTAAATTGATCAGCAGGTATCGTGGACACTGTCTTCAAGAGACACATTATGCAAACGTACAGGAAACAGCGTTGACCTCCTGAGGCATTGTTTCTGTTTGGATTTGTGAACAGAATTTCATACAGCCATCAAATATGGAATAGAAATTGCTCCCTTATTTCTCCTGAGGCCCTGGGCCATCCACATGACTTGCTCCATTATGCAGCCTGTTTTCCAGTGAGTGCATCAGAAGTTTTGCTTTTCCCCAAACTAAAGCAAAAAGGTCTTCCACAGCAGCTTGTCTTCCTCTGAAGTGTGACTGCCTTCTCATATCCTCTTGAGCCCAAGAACTCCAGTTTGTCTTGTAATGCCTCACAAAAAATTGGAAGTTAGACGCTTTCCTGTAATAGGGCACTTCCCCGCCTTGAATGTATTCCCAGTTTTAATGTATTCCGACAAGAGAAGAAAAGAAAGCTAACAGGGCAATGCTATGAGGGCTACATCCCAGTTTACTAATAGATCACTTGAGACCATATTCATGGGCCACTAAGGACTAAACTTATTCAGCTGCAAAAGCAGCATTGACTATAAAGATCTACTGCTGTGAAGATTTTATACAATGGGCATGGATAAGTTTAATGTTATAGGTGACCTTAGCATTTTAGGGTTTTTGTTTTGAGAGCCGAAATCAGTTGTCCTAATCTTTACAAAATAACATTTAGTAAGTATTCCCAAAAATTATGTGGATTTGTGTTTTTGCCACGGCTTACTTGAGTTGCATTAACAAATTAGTCCTTATGACATGTTTGTTAAAGAGATGTCATGTTTAGGAAAATCATTTGACAATTTTTTTGGGTTTGTTCAGATCATATGAATAAAAAAGATCATATTGATAAAAAAGATCATATTAATAAAAAAAAGATCATACTAATAAGTTTAAAAAAAGGATATTAATCAGAAAAATCATTGAAATGTTACATCATGTCATTTGCATATACATGAGCATAACACCCATCTCTTCCAGATCTTCTCGCTCTCCAAACACAAACAGATTAGTCACTCTGTAATGAAGGCGGTGCCAATTAAACTGGAAGGAGGACAGTACCGGAGTTTCTTGTTAGTGGACTGAGACACTTAATTATAAATCAAGCAATATTTTGAGTAAAAATTTTTATTCTTGCACAAATTGCTCCTCTCACTGTACACCCAGAAATTAGTATTACAGTGAACAGTTAAATCGTGAAAAAATATATTTGAAAATTTCAAAATGACGAACAGGCATAATGACAAGTGTCTTGGTTGGCATATAGAGTTGAATGTGGCATGTGCCATATTGTTTTCTAGTTGCTTTTCTCTTTCTAACAATCCTGACAACATGGAGATGACCGTCTGAGAGTGGGTTTTTGATGCCCGCTTTGAAAGTTAGCGTGCGTTCCGCCTTGCAAGAGCAGCACCAATGACGGTTAGCACGTCATACAAGGGGCAAAAAAAGAGCATAAGATCTCACTGCTTATCGTAAAAACATTTAACGTTTTAAAAGTGACCCCCATCACGGATAAATAAAGCTTGAATTCATCACTATTACTGGTCGAGGGCATTGTTCTTCTGAAGTCATGAGGTTTGCAATTGTTTACCTCTGTGGGTTTAGTCCCTGTTTTACATTGTATGATTGGATGTATCTTTCTACAGCAGCAGTTGGCAGCCCAACAGATTGTCTTCCAACAGCAACTTCTCCAAATGCAACAAATCCAGCAACAGCAGCATTTGATGAACTTACAACGTCAGGGACTCATCACTATCCAGCCTGGTCAGCCCTCCCTTTCAGTCCAGTCTCTGCCACAAGGTACTGGATGGCAAATCCTACTTAAAGCTGCAATATTGTGATTTAGCTATCTATTTATCTATTGTGAATGTTTGTGTGGAATAACATTTAAAGTACTGAAAGTATAACATGCAACAAATTTGTAGCAAATTCTGAGCATGGTCACAAATTCTGAGCATGAGTTCTATAAGAAAAGTTAAAAGTAAACATGTGCAGTAACAATAATATTGTTTCTTTCTATTGTGACAATTTCCTCCCGGAAACAGTTAGGGTGACGAAAATCCAAATAATGCAGCCCCAACTTTGCTATGATTAGAGCTTCTATTTAATAAGGGTTTAATAAGACTCCACCTTTCAAGGAGCGTAAAATACTGGGCTTTCAATGAATTGCCAAGAAGATGAAAGTGAATAGTTATATCAATGTATCCAAATGCAGTATACAATTTTTCCAACAGTATCATATTGGAATCTTAGCGGTGAATGAGGATCTGTTAGAAGGAAATGGGTTCACTTTCTACTTTTTTGTTCTGGTGAAGAAACTTTTGAATCAAAAAGCAAAATCGATAAATTGAATCTGATGGTACAATAATGTTGCAAACAATTCAGTTACCAAGGCAATTTCTTATGTCTGCTGAAGTGTATCATCCAACAGTACCAGCACGTCTGCAGAAACTGTCACTGATGCTGGGACTAGAAAATCATTTTTAATAGTTTGACATTTAAAAAAAAAATCATACAAATATGAGATTCTGGGGCAAGGTGCAATCAGACCAGTTTGCGGTAAAATGGACAGGAATAATTTCATGCTTTGGATTTTTTTCCATTTGAATGTTTTATTGGAGGCTAGGCAGAATTTTCGTTTAAGTAATGTTCATTTTCCTGAATCCTTTTCTTAAAATTCATACTTGGGATGTGGGGGTCGCTGGCTAGGCCAGCATTTATTACCCAGCATTTATTACCCATCCCTAATTGCTCTTGTACTTAGTGGGGGGGGGGGGGGGGGGGGGGGGGGGTGGAGACAGTTAAGAGTCAACTGCATTGCTGTGTGCGTCTGGAGTCATTTGTCGGGAAGGCCGGGTATAAGGGCGGCAGATTTCCTTCCCTGATGAGCATGAGGGAACCAGAGGGATTTTTATCGTTAGACCTTTAATCCCAGACTTTTATTGAATTCAAATTTCACCATCTGCCGTGCTGGGATTCGAACCCAGGACCCTGGGTCTCTGGATTACTAGTCCAGTGATGGTACCACTATGACCGCCTTATTGTCGTCAAATTATAGTAAAATGAACTGAGCTTAAACCAGTAAATGGTCAATGATAGATTCCAACAGATGACTGCCCAGTAAAGCTAAACATAACATGTGATCACATATACTTGAGCAATCTACTGTAACCTACTGATTTACACAATATGCATTTTACTCTCTTTTTATTCAATATGGCCAATGTTACATGGCAGTAGGCAGCCTCTACAACTGAGAAGATGGTTGAGAATGAAGCATAAATAGTAGCGTCGTAGTGTGACTCAGAGAGTAAGGCCTGAATTTTCACTCCTGATTCAGGAGCGCAAGGTCAACTTTACAAAGCTGACTCAGGAGGAAGTGCTCCGCATGGTCTGATTTTCTTTCTGACGAGGTGGCATGGTTGTTAGCAGGAGTCAGGCCTGTAGCGTAAGGGTCTGACACAAATACGGCCTGATCTTCCAGCTGTTCATGCCGGTGGCGCACCCCCACCATGGGTTTCCCATTGGCGTGGGGTGGATTCAATGGGAATTCCCATTGACAGCGGCGAGAACAGAAGGTTCCGACACCTGCCGCCGAGAAACAGGCTGTGGGAAGCCTAAGAATCTCGCCCGTAACATTTGTGTGGGATTAAGTACAGTGCCACCCACACAGCGATGTAAGAGAACACATGACCAGCACCAAGGTGCCAGTCAAACGTTGGAGAGAGCCATGTGCACAAATAAGGAAGGAGACAACTTCCAGTTAGAACCCTTAATTATACATGTGTATATAGTTCTCAGAGATAATAAATAGATGCAGTTAACCTACTTAAGAGTATGAAGATTTCATTATGACCTATCAAATGATAATCTACAACATGGTAAGAAGTCTTACAACCCCAGGTTAAAGTTCAACAGGTTTGTTTCAAACACTAGCTTTCGGAACACTGTTCCTTCCTCAGGTGAATCGTAAATCAGCAGTGCTCAGAAAGCTAGTGTTTGAAACAAACCTGTTGGACTTTAACCTGGTGTTGTAAGACTTCTTACTGTGCTCACCCCAGTCCAACGCCGGCATCTCCATATCGTGGCTACAACATGGTGGCAGTGAATGGAAAACCTCAAACCTCGCAGAAATTGCAGGGAAAATCTAAAATTCTGGAGGACTTCAAGAAAAGTCAAAGACGCATTCTGACCTGAAGAAAAGCTTGAGAAGCAGACGTGAGGAGGACAATTATCAGGGATAAGCTCCAAAGGAAGGCTTGGAAGCTGAAGGCAGAAATTGAAAATTCCTCAGTGCAGCAGAGAGTTCCACAGGATCACTTGGAGGTCCACCTTCAATTTCAGATTGCCGAGTCGGCAGATCCAGCAGGGGTGAGCGAAAGCTAGGATTCGGGCAACACGGTGGCGCAGTGGGTTCGCCCTGATGCCTCATGGAGCGAGGTCCCAGTTTTGATCCCGGCTCTGGGTCACTGTCCGTGTGGAGCTTGCACATTCTCCCCGTGTTTGTGTAGGTTTCCCCCCACAAAGATGTGCACGCTAAATTTATTCAATGAATAAATCTGAAATTGAAAGCTAGTCTCAGTAATGGTAACATTGAAACATATCGTCAATTGTTATAAAAAGCCATTTGTTTCACCAATGTCCTTTAGGGAAGGAAATCTGCTGTCTTAACCTGGTCTGGCTTAAATGTGACTCCAGACACACAGCAATGTGGTTGACTCTTTACTGCCCTCTATTACGAGCTGAACAGTGGTTAGGATGCTGGACCGAAACCCCAATATTTTATTTCAGTTTTGTAAGACTGTGAGGAAAGGATACTTCATTCCAGGAGTGATTTCATCCAAAAATCGGGATATGGTGTATTAAAACAAACTTTATTACCAACACAATATTAAAATGTCTTTTCACATCACTGAAGAAAAGTAGCTTGCCTCTTAAACAATGCTAATCAATACCCCTAAACTACTATCTTTATTTCTACTCAAACAACAGAAAGAAAAACATCTCAGCTCTTAATCCACTTTCAAATACAGTTAGCACTCAGGAATACCTGCTGTGCAGAAATGTCTGCCTTGAGAGAGAGAGCTTTTTTGCCACTGTTTTAAAGAAAAGATCTGAATCCTGTCAGACCCATACAGAAACTCTGACTCTATTTCTTCAGTATCTGCTTCTCGGCTTATTTCAGTAACTTTCAGCTAATCTGTCTACAGATATCTCTTTAACTGAACTGTAGTGAGAGCGAATGTTTGGCTTTTGCTCACATCTCAATCTAAAACTCACCTGAAACTGGTTTTCTGCAAAATGCCTGATACCCTAGCTCCTCCCATTAATTAGATCATCTTCCAAAACTGAACTCCAATTAACCCCATAGGGAACTCCCCTAATCCAAACAAAACTCTATTAACCCAAGCTTTTACAGTGCCTTAATTGCACCTCCGGGTCCCAAAACCTTTCAAACCAGGATTTTTAAAAACACAACTGCAGCAGTCATACACACACGAACCCAGACTTTTAACACTTACTGCACCTTAATAAAATACATCCGAAATTCCTACTTCATCAAACCTCTGAAATAGCGTAGCGAGACACTCAGGTCAAGGGCAGTTATGGATGGGCAACAAATACTATTCTAGCCGTTGACACCGATATTTCATGAAAAAATAACGAAAACCATATGTCTTCAAATGAACAGGAGCAGCACCATCTTGAATTTCTGTAACATCTTACAGCTGAGTCTACAGATCAAAACTTTTAAAATATGGATCAAAACTTCAACTTACCAGATCAGTTTGGACTTTTTAAAGCGTTGGAGCACATCACATTGAAGTAGAATGTCAGGGAAGCCCAAATTAATATCTTTTTATACTGTTTTACTGAATTTGCTGATGAAGTAATTGTAATGCAGTACATTGATGAATCCTCACCCAGGATCAACGAAATATTAAAGGCCTTTGATGATTATTTTAATCTTGAAGTTTAAGAGCGCACAGAGATTACAAAGAGACACAGAAAACTTCCTATAAAGTGCCAAAAAGGTAGAAGACAATTCTCGAGTAAACCACACAAGGAAACTTTCTAAAAGTCTTGAAACGGTATCCTTTTGTAAATCCTGACGCACTACCTGAACTGCAACAGCAGGTGACAGTACAGAGTGAGCAGCTGGCTGTGAATGAAGGAAAGCTATCTTATGAATATCTTCTGAAAATAAACAAATCCTACAAAGGGAAAATAAAATAAGGTTGGAAGAGTTTTGTATCGGAACTAAATTGGAAAATCAGAAAATCAAGATTCAAGCTGAGTATATACCTTGCAAAAGCATGTGATTCAGAAGTCATTAATGCACCACCTGTTCATGATCTGAACAAACTAAATTTTGAGGTGGTGCAGAGGTACAAAAAAGGTCTACAGAGCTGAAGAAGGTGACTGTATATTTGGAGGAATGCTTGGGTGAACATTACTTTTCCAAGGAGATGTATGAGGAGATAAAATCAAAAACTTAGAATGGCAAGAGGAAATAGACATTCTCACAAAAGAGTGAGGATTCTCAGAAACAATTAGAAGCACAATTTCATAATGTGAGGTTGAATGAAAGAAAAACTGATGTGTGTAGAGAATCACCTTTCATTTAAGAAAGATGATTTTGATAAGAAAAATCAGAACTAATGAGAACATTGGAATGTTGCTCACAGGAAGTAGAGCACTTGAAAGAGAACGTGAACTGCTTAAATGATGAACTTGTATGAACAAATTCAACAAAAATCATTTAAAATTGATGAACTTCAAGCATTAGAAGTATTTAGTAAGCATGGTGCAAGATGCCAGGAACTGGAGAAGGAATTGCTAGAAAGCAGAATTAACAACCAAAACTGATGAATTTCTTGAAATTTGGTCCAATCTGAAGAACATGAAGGATGGAATGCATATTGTGGAGCAGCAAATCCAGACTTTAAAAGCAGAAAAAAAATAAACTCTACAGATCAGATTGAAGATCTAACAAATTTAATGAATTGAAAGAATCTAAGGAGCAGTCAGTAATCGTGGAAGAACGATTCGCAAAATAGCTGAATGCTTATGTGAAGCTGTTGAATTTATACATGAGATCTGCAGATAACTCTGAAACAGAAACAATTCAACTTACCAGAGTTGTTGTTGAGCTGAATGAAAAGATTCATAAGCTCAAAAAACAACTGGAAAAGAAGAAAGTAATGAGACATTTGGTTAAAATTGCAAAACAAGTGGGAATGAAGGTCCCGTTGTTGAAACGTGAACTTCCACATGCGCTGTGGCGAGCGCATGGCAAAAGCTGAGGAATAAATGCTGTGGGGGTGAGCACAGCGTTCATATACCTTGGAAAAAAACTGGAGAAATTAACAAATGCCTATCATCTCAACTGCCAAATTAACAAAGAGCAGTTCAATACCAAGGAATGGAAAAAGAAGATGAACAGCTATCTAGCCATCAGGAAAACCTCCAAATCAGCAGAGCCAACCATACCTTCAACAATAGTGGGTTATGTGGTAGTAGCATAAATGATGTAAATACATGGTGTGAACTAGAATAACTTGAAATACATTGGCTAAAGTCTTAGGGGAGGCATAGAATAAGGGTTTGGCATATATAGGGTTAATGACATAAAATAAAAGGAAATTCAAAGTGTCCCCGTTAATAATTTCAGTATTTAAAAAAAATATTTCCATCAATAAAAACCCATTCACTATATTTAAATTCCTACAATCCATTATAAAACAAATAATTAAATTCATAGCCCACATCAAAGACTTTCTAACCACTTGAACATGTCGATCAAACTATGAACTGACAGGCACCCCACTGTGATAATGATAGGTTATGGAACAGTCATGCAGCATGAAACTTATTATGATAACCTTCAGGCTTCTGTCAACAAACAGAGTGAACACTGCCGCCTCACAACGCAGAGGACCCGGGTTTGATCCCGGTCCCGGGTCACTCTTTGTGTGGAGTTTTCACATACTCCCCATCTCTGCGTGGGTCGCACCCCCATAACCCAAAGATGCGCAGGTAGGTGGATTGGCTACGCTACAATTTCCCCCCAGTTGGCAAAAAACTTTAAATTAAAAAAAAACCCAGAGTGAAATAGCATGCATTGTTTTATTCAAATTGCATAATAATGGCTCCCTGACTCGGAAATGTGAAATGTACATTGTTCACAGTTTCATCCACAGCAAACATCCCTAACTTTGCTGTCCTCTCTAAGATGATTACCTTCTAGTTTTCCCAAAACATTCTTTCCTATTTTCTGCACCATTGGTTGCAGAGTTTTTAGTCACCTCAACCGCATTCTCTGAAGCTCCCTCTCTAGTGCACGCGCTTTCGTCCCTCTCCTACATTGAAACATTTCTTAAACTCATCTGTACGATTAAGTTTTTAGTCATGCTTCTCCGTCTGTTCCATGATTATCTTTTCCCTTGTGAGCACCCTGGGACAATCTTCTTTTTCATGGGTGCGATTTAAGTGCAAGTTGTTGTTGTTTATGTTATTAAATGTTTACTTTAGGGGTGACAAGTGGCAAATAAGAAATACACAAGTAACAGGTGATGACCATTTCCAACAAGAGAAAAGCTGACCTTCTCTCCTTGACACTCAGTAACATTAGTATTGTTAAATATTCTGGGCGGGATTCTCCAACCCCCCCGCGGCCGGGCTGGCGAATTGCCGGAGAGGGGCGCCGTGAATCCTGCCCCGATGCCGGCTGCCGGATTCTCCAGCGCCAGTTTTTCAGCGGGGACGAGAATCCTGCCGCGCCAGTCGGGGGCCATTGGCCGCCCCCCCCCCCCCGACGACTCTCAGGCCCGCGATAGGCGTAAAATACACCAGGTCCGTACCGGCAGGACCTGGCTCTGCGGGCTGCCTGCGGAGTCCTCGGGGAGGGGGGGGGAAACTGTCCCTGGGGAGGGCCACCATGGTGGCCTGGCCCGCGATCAGGGCCCACCGATCCGCGGGCGGGCCTGTGCCGTGGGGGCACTCTTTCCCTCCGCGTCGGCTGATGTAATGGTCTGCCATGGCCAGCGCGGGGAAGAACCCCCCTGCCCAGGCGCTGGGATGATGCCAGCATACGCCAGCCCCGCCTGCCTGGCCCCTGATGGAGCAGAGGTTTCCGCACCTTTCGGGCGGCCCGACACCGGAGTGGTTCACGCCATTCCTCGGCGCTGGTACGGCCCACCCCGCCGGTTAGGGGAAAATCCCGCCCTCTATCTTCAACATTCTGAAGGTCACCATTGACCAAAAGCTGAACTGGACCAGCCATATAACTACTATTACCACAAGGGCAGGTCAGACGTTTGGTGTTCTATGGCACCTTTTTACTTCCCAAAGCCTGTCCACCAACTAAAAGGCACAAGTCACGTGTATAATAGAATACTCTCCACTTGCTTGGATGAGTGCAGTTCAACACTCTAGAAGCTCAATATTATCCAGGACAAAGTAGCCCGCTTGAATAGCTCCTCAGCCCCCAGTTGAACATTAATTCCCTCTGCGGCTGGCGTACATTGGCAGCAGTGTATACCATACACAAGATGGACTGCAGCAGTACATCGAGGCTACTTCACCAGCACCTTCCAAACCTGCAGCCTCTACCGCCGAGAAGTAGAAAGGAACATGCGCGTGGGAACACCGCCAACTAGAAACCTCCCTCCAAGTCGCACACGATCCTGACTTGGAACTATGTTGCCAATCCTTCATCATCAACGAGTTAAAATCCTGGAATCACCCCAGAAGTGCTGCAGTGCTTCAAGAAGAAATCTCAGCTCCACCTTTTTAAGGGCAATTAGAGATGGACAAAAATGCTGGTCCAGCCAATGATGCCCATGTTCCTTGAACAAATTTAAGAAAAACAATTATTTTATCTATGTGGTAACTTTTTATCTTTATTGACTGAGTATTAAGCATTGCTAAGGCAGAGCTAGGAAAACAACACAATGCAGAGAGGATTGTCTGTCACTATTGGACCCTGCTTGATTTCCCTTTGGTTGGAGACAGACGGATCTGTAACAAACATGTGACCATCTGTTTTCCTCTTTTGCACTTCCCCCTGACAATGCTTAACACCCAGATCATAAAAGGAAGAAATCCACGCAAATGTCTCTTCAACGTAGTGTCGACACATACCCTTTAAAGTTTGAGGCAAGGCATTGTAAAACATGTGCATTGAGGGCCGATGGTTTGGAACTCAATCTGAGGTATAAACTTAGACTACTGTTCGGAAATCCATAAATCTTACACTTGAGTTAGCAAAAAACTATTGTGTAGGGTCACAGCCTTTGGCAGGGAAAGCCCAAAGGACTTTTACACCTATATTAGAAGAGCTTGCCGAGGTCATGATGAATGGTGTTAGCGAAGAAAAAGCATTAGAATTCAAGTGAATATTTGGTCATTGTTCATAGGTACTGATCCAGATTTGGCATGATTAATAGATAGGCTACATTACCCAACGAGTGCAGACCTTATCTATTGATTTCTCAATCATATCTGTGCTGTAATTTTTCAGGTTTAAGTCCTGCAGAGATTCAGCAGCTCTGGAAAGAAGTGACCGGGGTGCACAATATGGAAGACGGTGTTTTGAAGCACAGTGGGCTGGATCTCTCTACCAATAATTCTTCCTCTACTACCTCCACTACCACTTCCAAAGCATCACCACCAATAACTCATCATTCGTTAATGAACGGACAGGCTTCAGTCCTCACAACGAGAAGAGACAGGTAAATATCTCAGATAGATTAAAGTGACCTCTATGTGCACAGGTACAAAGGGGAGATGTTTATCCCCAGAAAATGGTTGGCTTGGACCAGGTGGGAGGTTAATTTACTAAAACCCTGAACCCAACCCACCTTCGAACCACTTCTGGTTTGCACAACGGTGGGATGGATTGCTTGGGGGGGGAGGGGGTGCAGTTGTGCGGGGAAAACCCACCTTCAGGGTTTCCTATGTGCTACTAGACACCATCATCCCAAGACCCTGGATCTATCTGAAACTTCAGCAGTCACCAACTTCTAGTAGTTTTAGCTCTCCTGCTACTTCGCTTGGAGGCCCAAAATTATTTTTCAGATAGTGCTCAGGAATATTTCTGTGTGTGACTGCCTTACAGTAAATGTTGCCCCAGCCCCAGAAGGCCAGAGGCTGCTGGGCCATTTGAGAGCTGACTGGTGGTGATTTAACCTGAGGGTCACCAAGCTTCAGGCAAGGGGCAAAGTTGAGAAGACAGGGCCTTCATGGATAACCTCAGCAGGTATAGGAATTGAACCCTTTGCATCACAAACCAGCCGTCTGGCCAACTGAGCTAAATCCATGATATAATCCCTTCAATTGCATTCAAACATGTCACCCTTGTTTGAAGTGAATTGATTGTCTCCTCTCTTAAAAAAATAGTCTTCCCTTTCTTCCTCCAAACAACAAAAGCTAAACCCCATCATAGCTCCATAGGCCATTGCTGCAACAACTACCTTTTAAGAGCTCTATTCTAGTATGTTTATTTCTTTGTATTTGCTAAGGACATTTTTAAGATGTGAACCAATGGAGGGAGCTGATGAGCATTTCATGTGATTTAATGAGAAATATTAAACCAATCACCCGAGGTGAGCAGCTCTCACTGCAAAGAAATTAATTTTATTCAAATGAGCTATTTTACTTTTTTTAAATATATACTTGCCGAAAAGCGAACATTTTAATGGAGATTTTTTTCCACTCTGGGAATGTCTTTGTGAACTCATTCATGGGATTTTATTTATGTTTCCTATTTTTTCCCAGTTCTCTAGATCTTGCACCTTGAGCTGCTGACAAAATGGTTAGCCAGTTTGCTGAGGCCCCAATTTGTGTTAACTTTGAACCAGCCACTAGGAGGCATACAACTGGTCTCATTCTCCTGACTACCATCACCAGCACACTTTTTTGCCTTTAGCACTCCGGGACAGGATTCTGCCGTAATCGGCGGGTGGGCAACTCCAGCGGGACGGAGTGACGTGAACCACTCCGGCGTCGGGCCTCCCCAAAGGTGCGGAATCCTCCGCACCTTCAGGGGCTAGGCCCACCCCGGAGTGGTTTGCGCCCCGCCGGCCAGCGGGAAAGGGGCTTGGCGCCACACCAACCAGCGCCGAAGGGCCTCCACGGCCGGCGCTAGTTGGCGCATGCGCAGGAGCACCAGCATGTGCTGGCGTCATCCCCGCACATGCGCAGGGGGCTTCGTTTCCGCACCGGCAATGGCGGACTGCTAGAGCCACCGGTGCGGAACAATAGAGTGCTCCCACGACACAGGCCTGCCGGGCAGATCGGTGGGTCCCGATCGCGGGCCAGGCCACCTTGGGAGCACCTCCCGAGGCCAGATCCCCCCCCAAGAACCCCGGAGGCCGCCCGGGCCACCAGGACCTACTCCAATTTACGCCGGCGGGACTGGCAAAAAACGGGCGGGACGTCGGCCCATCGCGGGCCAGAGAATTTGGGCAGCCCCGGGGCCCATTGAGTCGAGCCAGTCCCCGCCATTCTCTGAGGCAGGCGGCACGATTTACGCCAGGCCGATTTTTGGGGGTAGGAGAATTTTGAGGACAGCGGGGGCGGGATTTACGCCGACCCCCGGCGATTCTCCAACCCAGTGGGGGTTCGGAGAATCCCGCCCCCGATGTCTAATCGGTTGTACTTGTGTCCTGCACAATCATAGACCTTGCAGTATTGTTCTGGTACACAGTTACCACAGCTCCACAGTTGGGCAGCATGGTGGCACAAGTGGATAGCACTGTGGCTTCACAGCACCAGAGTCCCAGGTTCGATTCCCCGCTGGGTCACTGTCTGTGTGGAGTCTGCACGTTCTCCCCGTGTGTGCGTGGGTTTTCTCCGGGTGCTCCGGTTTCCTCCCACAGTCGAAAGACGTGCAGGTTAGGTGGATTGGCCATGATAAATTGCACTTCGTGACCAAAAAGTTTAGGAGGGAATATTGTGTTTAATTTTATCATCTATCATGTTACAGGACCTGAGAGCCACAAAATATTTTTGGTCAAATTGGCATACCTAACTAATTCCGGCATTGCATCCACCATTCCCATAGCACAACTCTAATGCCATCTTCTCCTCCCATGCCATTTCCATCCCATGCCATTCCTTCCTTCCCATGCCATTACTCCCATGCCAGCTCTCCCATCAATGCCATCCCAATTCTATACCACTGCAACCTTCCTGTGACCCTCTCATGCCATCCCTTTTTTCCTATGCTAATCTAATCCCATGACATTCCATTTTCTATGCTATCCTTTGATGCCACCACTTCCCTCCCACTTCTCCCACTTTGATGCCAGCCCGTTTCGTGTTATTCCGTGCTTTCCAGGCAATCCCTCCCATTATATTCACACCCCATCATACTCTGCTGATATTCCGACCATACATCCCCGCCCTTCCATGCGATCCATCTCCATGCTTCCCAACGTTCCCTCCTTCCGTAAAATGCTATCTTCCTCTCCCTCCTTTGCACTCGCTCGCTGCGGCCCCGATTATCCAAGACTGCCCAATCCCTGTGCTGCTGGGCTCCCCTTACTTTCTGCTGTTCCTTTTCTCTGCCACCTCCTTGCTGCTTCCACCAACACTGCCAACTATTGCCAGCCACATATGTCATCCAGCCGAGTCCTCCATGCCCACAGGTCTCTCCGTGTGCACCACGTGCCACAAACCAAATCAACCCATCAATCAAAGTGCAGACGGACAGAGACGTTATTATTATGGATGCTGTAAAGACTCTGGGTACAAAATTCAGCTCCATCTTGCTTTTGACACTGGCTCAACGAAAGCATGAAACTCAAAAGATTTCTGGAAACACTCACTGCATATTCCATGCAGCACATTCTGACTATTAGGAGGTTAGGACAGGTGTGCTATCCATGCATTGGAAAATATCCAGAGTGGCCAGATCATGCTGTCAAACAGCCCCGCACACTAATATGAAGTGAAAGCTGAAAATGCTGGATATACACAGCAGGTCTGGCTGCCTCTGTGGAAAGAGAAACAGAGTACGCGATCTAACCAAATTGTCACAGAGTCCCGTGTCAAGCGCGTTTAGCCGGGTATTTCTCGCAGCACAGAGAAAGACCACTATATTGAACGGGACTTTGTTGCAATCTGGGGCCTCAACGGGAAGGCCCTGCCAAGGCCGCACTTAGTCCTGTTTCCTGCACCAAGGTGTTCCGCATGCCGTGCTGCGACCCTCAACCCCCAAGGAGCAGCAAAGCAGCACAGTGGGAATCACTGTTCCTTCACAGCTTCAGGGTCCCAGGTTCGATTCCTGGCTTGGGTCACTGTCTGTGCGCAGTCTGCACATTCTCCCCGTATCTTCGTGGGTTTCCTCTGGGTGCTCCGGTTTCCTCCCACAGGAAGACGTGCTTGTTAGGTAATTTGGACATTCTGAATTCTCCCTCTGTGTATCCGAACAGGCACCGGAATATGCCGACTAGGGGATTTTCACAGTAACTTCATTGCAGTGATAATGTAAGCCTATTTGTGACAATAAAGATTATTATATTATAAAGCCTCAACTCATTTATAAGGGGGTCCTCCATTCCCCCCCCGCACTCTGCCTCACATGGACAAGGCACCCACGGGCCCAATCCCTGATGCAGGCAAAAGGCCTCAAACCTTTGTACTACCAGCCTGGCACTGCCCCTGCAAGGGTGCCAGGCTGGTGGTGCCACGGTATCTGGGTGGTACCAGTAGTGCGAGGGTGCAACCCTGCCCAGACCAGTGGGCCTCCAATCCCCTGGGAGAACCCACCCCCCCCGCCCCCTCACCAAGTGCTGTCCCACCCAGCAGCAATACTGAAAGACACTTGCCTAAAGTTCCTAGGTACTCACCCAAACATGCAGATTCGCCACATACTGATCCCGTCCACAATGGCAGTGTCCCGCGAGATCCCATTAGGTCTCGCGAGGCGTGGCGAGTCGGGTAAATGCCAGAAAGGCCTCTCACGGCATCGACCACCCACATCGCACCCCTGTTCGGGCAGCAGATGGCCGGGACATTGCACCCAGAGATAATGGGTGAAGTTCTCTGTTTGGTAGACTATGTTCTCCCACCAGAGGCGAAATTCTCCGACCCCCAGCAGGACAGAGATTCTCCGCCACCCGGGAAGTGGCGGGGGCAGGAATCTCACCAGTCCGATCGGAGAGGCCCCTGCAGTGATTCTCCGGCCCGGATGGGCCGAAGTCCTGCCGCTGGGAGGCCTCTCCCGCCGCCGAGGTTTGAACCACTTCTGGAACGGCGGGATTAGCGGCGCGAGCAGGCCCCGGGGTCCTGGGAGGGGCGGGGGGCGATCGAACCCTGGGGGGTGCCCCCACGGTGGCCTGGCCCGCGATCGGGGCCCCCCGATCAGACTCCGGGCCAGTGCCCTGGGTGCACTATTTTCCTCCGCGGCCGCCACGGCCTTCGCTATGGCGGAAGCGGAAGAGAACCCCACATCGCGCATGCGCCGACCGGCGAAAGCCTTTCGGCCAGCCCCGCTGCCGGGGACGCCGGTTTTTTGCACCAGTCTTCTGGTGCAAAGCCGCTCTGGCGCGGGGCAGGCCCCCAAAGGTGGGGAGAATTCCCCACCTTTGGAGAGGCCTGACCCCTGAGTGGTTGGCGCTACTCCCTCTACGCCGGGACCCTCCGTCACACCGGGTAGGGGAGAATGCCGCCCCAGAGCTGTATTGCACCTGATTTGCGATCTTAATTCCCAGAATAAAGAGAGCACACAAAGACCCCTTAAATGTAGGAGACATTCCCACGGAATGGGGCCATGATGTTTCACTGTAAGGTGGACAGCGACCACAGGGATTACGCTTGCATGTGATTTTGAAATTAGCTTTATGTTGCATTTTGGGCTTCTAACTTGTGGTTTCTAATTTCTTCTGTGGATCTTAGAATCTGCTGCCTGGGTCCTTCAATTTCTGCCAGGTCTAAGTGATAGACATGATTGTGGTCACCCTATCATGCAATTTATATATTATATATGATACCAGATACATCAAGTGCTGTTGGGAGGGATTATAAACTAGATTGACAGAGAGAACACAGTGTGCTAATGTAGTAGGACACAGCATGTCGAGTTTCAAAGGACTAAGGTAAGACTGGATGGCCTCCACTTAATGGCAGGAGTGCCGTAGGTAAGACAGCCATAGGTAAGACAGATGAGTTAAGAGCGTGGATTGACATCTGGAGTTGCGATGTTGTTGCCATAACAGAGACATGGTTGAGGGAGGGCAGGACTGGCAGCTCAGCATTCCAGGGCACAGGATCTTCAGGCAGGACAGAGAAGGGTGTAAAAGAGGAGGTGGTGTTGCAGTATTAATTAAGGAGTCTGTTACTGAAGTGAGGACGAACGATATATTGGAAGTGTCTTTGAATGAGGTTTTGTGGATAGAGTTTAGGAATAAAAAGGGGGCAGTCACATTGCTGGACATGTATTCTTGACCAGCAAATAGTCAGTGGGAAGTAGAGGAGCAGATATGTAGACAATTCACTGAGGTGGGCAAAAATAATGATAGACTAATTTATATTGGGGGATTTTCACTCCCCCAACATTAATTGGGATGGTCACATTGTAAAGGGATTAGAAGGAGCAGATTTCTTGATATATATTCAGGAGAGCTTTTTAATATCAGCACGTTGAAGGTCCAACAAGGGATGGTGCAGTGCTGGACCTATTTCTGGGAAACGATGCCCGATAGTTGTTCGCGGTAGCAGCGGGGGAGCATTTTAGTGACAGTGACCACAATACAGTTTGTCAAGGAAAAAGGAAAAAGATGGTCTGATTTTGCAAAGGAAGGAAAAGTGATGCGTTTAACAGGTACAAAAGGAGTAAATCCACAGAGGCCCTTGTGGAGTATAGAAAGTGCAGGGGATAACTTTTAAAAAAAACAGTTAGGAGGACAAAGAGGAGCCATGATAAAACACTGGTGGTTAAGACTAGGGAAAATCCCACGATAGTCACTAAATATGTGAAGGGGAAGAGGATAACCTGGGAAAGAGTAGGAAGGATCCATTAGGGACCATGGGGATAATCCGCGTGTCGGGCTGGATGATATTGGTCGGGTATGAAATGAGTACTTCACATCTGTCTTCAGTTTGGAGAAGGAGGATGTGGGAAATTACAGGGGCTCTGACCCAAATTTTTTATTCCTCTCTGGCCACAGGGGAGATACCAGAGGGCTGGAGCACAGCTAATATGGTTCTACGTTCCAAGATGGATGGTAAAAATAAACCAGGGAGTCTCACATCAGTGGTAGGGAAACTAAAATTCAGAAGGACATAATTAATCCCCACTTGGAGAGGCAAGGGGCGAGATTCTCTGTCCCGTCGCACCCGTTTTCTGGTGCGGTGTGCATCTGGCAGTGGCATCCTCCATCCTGCCAGCCGGCCAATGGAATTTCCCATTGTGGGCACCCCCCACGCCGTCAGGAAATTGGCGGGTGTGAGTGAGCTGCCGGTGAAGTGAAGGATCCAGTCCACGGAGATTCCAACCCAAGGTTTGGTCAGAGACAGTTAGCAAAGCTTTGTCAGAGGGAGGTCATGCCGAACAAATCTGATTGAGGAGGTGACCAGGTGCGTAGATGAGGGTAGTATAGTTGATGCAGTTTATCTGGATTTCAGCAACACCTTTGACAATGTCCCACACGGGAGACTGATAAAGAAGGTAAAAGCACATGGGATACAGGGTAACGTGGCAAGTTGCATCCAAAATTGGTTTAGGAGATAGAGGGTGGTGGTAGAAGGCTGTTTGTGTGACCAGAGGCAGGTGTCCAGTGGCGTTCCACAGGGATCAGTGCTCGGCTCCTTATTATATGTGATTATATATAAACAATATAGAAGAAAATGTGGGAGGGATGATAAACAAGTTTGCAGATGACACGAGGATTGGTTGGGTCGTAGACAGGTTACAGGAGGATATCGTCAGAAACCAATAAAGGGAGGACTGTGAGACGGAGTATTTACATAGACCATGCTGGTTGGGGTCTGTGTTTGGGGGGGAGATGGCTATTGTAGTTTTTTTGTCTTTGTTGGATTTTTCTGTTTAAAAGTGTTAAGTTTTATAAATGCCTTAATAAAATATTTTCTAAAAAAAAAGATACCATCAAATGGGCAGATGGGTGGCAGATTGAATTTAACCCTGAAAAGTGTGAGGTGATGCACTTTGGAAGGAGTAACACAACAAAGGAGTGATCAATGAACGGCAGGACACTAGGAAGCTCAGAGGAAGAGAGAGATCTTGGCTGTTTGCCCACAGATACCTGAAGGTGGCAGGACAGGCCAAAAGGGTTGTTAAGGAGGTACACGGGACACTTGCCTTTTTCAGTCGTGTCATAGATTATAAGTCATGATGTGGAGATGCCGGCATTGGACTGGGATGGGCACAGTTAAAAGTCTGACAACACCAGGTTAAAGTCCAACAGGTTTATTTGGAATCACTAGCTGTGCTACGAAAGCTAGCGATTCCAAATAAACCTGTTGGATTTAGATTGGTGTTGTAAGACATCTTACTAGTTTATAAGAGCAGGGAGGTTACGTTGGAGGTTATGTTGGAGCTGTGCAGGAGTTTGATTAGGTCACAGCTGGAGTACTGTGTTCAGTTCTGGTCACCGCATTATAGGAAAGATGCGATTGCACTGGAGAGGGTGGAGATAAGATTCACCAGGATGCTGCCTGGGATGGAATATTATAGTTATGCAGAGAAGCTGGATAAGCTCAGGTTTTTTTCTTTGATGCAGAGGTGGCTGAGAGGGGACCTGATTAGACATAGAACAGTACAGCACAGAACAGGCCCTTCGGCCCTCGATGTTGTGCCGAGCAATGATCACCCTACTTAAACCCACGTAACCCGTATACCCGTAACCCAACAATCCCCCCATTAACCTTACACTACGGGCAATTTAGCATGGCCAATCCACCTAACCCGCACATCTTTGGACTGTGGGAGGAAACCGGAGCACCCGGAGGAAACCCACGCACACACGGGGAGGACGTGCAGACTCCACACAGACAGTGACCCAGCCGGGATTCGAACCTGGGACCCTGGAGTTGTGAAGCATTGATGCTAACCACGATGCTACCGTGAGGCCCCCCTGATTGAGGTGTATAAGATTATGAGAGGCATGGACAGGGTGGATAGGAAGCAGCTGTTCTCCTGAGTTGAAGGGTCAATAACAAGGGGGCATAATTTGAAGGCGAAAGGCAGGAAGTTTTGAGGGGGTTTGAGGAAAATAATTTTCACTCAGAGGGTGGTGAGAATCTGGGGCTGGATTCTCCCCTACCCGGCGTGACGGAGGGTGCCGGCGTAGGGGAGTGGCGCCAACCACTCAGGGGTCGCGCCTCCCCAAAGGTGGGGAATTCTCCCCACCTTTGGGGGCCAGCCCCGCGCCGGAGCAGTTTGCACCAGAAGACTGGCGCAAACACCCGCCGCTGTCGGAAGCGGGGCTGGCCGAAAGGCTTTCGGCGGTCGGCGCATGCGCCGGCAGTGACGTCAGCGGCAGCTGGCCGCTGACGTCACTGCCGGCGCATGCGCGATGCGGGGTTCTCCTCCGCGTCCGCCATGGCGGAGGCCGTGGCGGCGCGGAAGGAGAAAGAGTGCCCCCACGGCACTGCCCCGCAGAGTGAGCGGGGGGCCCCGATCGCGGGCCAGGCCTCCATGGGGGCACCCCCCCGGGTCCGATCGCCCCCCGCCCCCCCAGGACCCCGGGGGCCCGCTCGCGCCGCTGAGCCCGCCGTTCCAGAGGTGGTTTAAACCTCGGCGGCGGGAGAAGGCCTCCCAGCGGCGGGACTTCGGCCCATCCGGGCCGGAGATTTGAGGTAAGTTTTTTAAAAAATGAAATCCCGCCGGCGCCAGCTGTTTTCACAGGCTGCCGGCGGGATTTACACAACGCCGGTTTATGACCGGCGGGAGAATTACAAACCCTGCGGGAGCGGAAATAACGCCGCTTCCCGCCTATTCTCCGACCCTGCGTGGGGTCGGAGAATTTCGCCCCTGGAGTGCACTGTCCGGGAGGCCAGTTAAGGCAAGTAACCTCACAATCCTGAAAAAGTTCTTGGATGAGTCCTTGAAATGTCGTAACAATCATGGCTGTGGGCCAAGTGCTGCGAAGTGGGATTAATGTAGATTAGAGTCGGTGCTTTTTTGTCTGTGTAGGCTTGATGGGTCAAAGGCCTCTCCTGTACTGGATGATTCAATTATTTTTCAACTTATCTAATTTATCTACACATTAAAATTGTTTACAAAACTTAAGATAATTTATTAAATACATACAATGGGTTGGATTTTACCAGCCCTCTGGGGACAAGCTGGGAGGAGAGCAGCCCATAAAATGGCAAGGGAAGGCAGCCAGTGGAATATCCATCACTTTCCCATTAGCAAGCCACCTTGCCAATGCCAAGAAAGGTGGCAGACCACCCTCCTGCCCAAAACTCAATTGCGCCACTGAAATGGACAAATAAGGGACACTTCCCTCTTCGACTGGCATTCGGTCAAAGGCAGGGAAGTCCTGCGGTGTGCAGGGAGAACAGTGGGGCGAGGCCTTGTTCAAGGCACTCTTTGGTTCCCTCCCACCATGTCCTCAGCAATAGTGCCACTTACCCTCATCATGTTCACCTCCCTGTTGCCAGCCAGGGCTTGTCTGACTTGCTGGCCCCAGCATTCCAACAGCCAGGTTCTGAGAGCATCAGTGATGCGTGCTCTTCGTCCTGTTAAATCCGAGCAGTGGCCACCACTCCCAATGGCTGCCGAGCCGCCAACCCTCCAGTTGTCGTCTCCTGAAGTGACACAGCACCAGATTCTAATGACCGCCAAAGTGAAGGATTGCCCTGCTATTTCCAGGTAGGCCGGCAGAGCCACCTCCACCAGCACGAAATTCAGTCCAACATATCATAGCTCCTTACTGTTTTCTGAAGAGGACAGAAAAGATTCTAAGACAGTAGTCGATAGAGGTGTCCTCTTTGTGTCCTGATTGAAATCTATCCCTGAATCAACGCTTAAAACAAATGATCTGGTAATTTGTTTCATTGCAGTGTGTGGTAAACACCCTTAGCACAAATAGCTGATACATTCCCCACATTACAACAATGACTATGTTACTTCATTGGTTGGGTGATCGTAAAATTGTGAGAGGCGATATGTAAATGGAAGTCTCATTTTAAACAACACAAAAAAATTGCCTACACCTACAATTTCCATTCCTGGTTTGCCATTTCACTCTCTTGAAGTGAAACAACGTATTATGGCCGGGATTCTCCGACCCCGCGTGGGGTCCGACGCCGGCTCCCTGATTCTCCAGCGGCGATTTTTGGGCACCCGTGGGATCGCCGCCGCGCCAGTCGGGGGCCGTTGAAAGTGCTCCCCGGCGATTCTCCGGGCCTCAACGGGCCGAGTGGCCACTGGGTTCGGCCAAGTCCTGCCGGCACGGGTTACGTATGGTTCCACCCTGCGGGACCTCGCCGTTCTGTCTGCGGGGGCTGTCCTGGTGTAGGGGCGGGGGTTCAGATCCCCGGGGCGCCTCCACGGTGGCCTGGTCCATGATCGGGGCCTACGGATCAGCAGACGGGCTGGTTCCGTGGTGGCCTATGTTCCTCCGCGCTGGGCCCCCGTAGGGCTCCACCATATTGCCGGGGCGGAGACAGGAACCCACCCGCATGCGCGAACACGCGCCGGCCGCGGCGTGCCGGTTTTCGAGTGCCGGAGCTGCGGAGACCACTCCAGCAACATATTAGCCCCTGGGAAGTGGTGGGTAGCTGCCAGGTGAAGCCCACTTTTCATTTTTTTTTATTAATAAAAATTTTGATTACCCAATTATTTTTTCCAATTAAGGGACAATTTAGAATGGCCAATCCACCTACGCTGTACATTTTTGGGTTGTGGGGGCGAAACCCACGCAGACACGGGGAGAATGTGCAAACTCCACATGGACAGTGACCCAGAGCCGGGATCGAACCTGGGACCTCAGCGCCGTGAGGCAGCTGTGCTAACCACTAGGCCACCGTGCTGCCCTGAAGCCCACTTTTCATGCCGGCTTCGGAACTTGGCCGCAGGATTGGAGAATCCTGGCCTATATTCCTCAAGTGAGGAGTTTATAACAAAATGCATAAGCCACCCCTTACAGAGCTGTTTTCTTTTAGCTTGAATGCCCCAAAGAAATATAACAAGGACTAAGGAACAACAACAACATTCTGACTTTTGTCCCTTAATTCCTTCGAAGGAGAAAGCATCTTCATTGATGTGGAAACCCAATCGTTCTCGGGCAACATTACCCATTTATGAAAAAATGACAAACCTTATTTAGTTGATCCTGGAGAATTAGGTGCATTAATATTTAGGATGAAACTTGACCTTCAGTCAGTTTTCAACCAATTGACGGGTGATTTTCCAGCATGGGTTCCACTACCATTGACAAGCCTGGGAATTGGTCGGTACTGAACAAAATGTAAAGAAGTATTTTTATCTGTTTGAAAAGAGTAAACAATAGAAAGTGATTCACAAGGTGCAAATGTGGTGGTATACATGAAGTTAAATGATCAGAACTCATCACAGGATGGCACGGTAGCACAATGGTTAGCACAGTTGCTTCACAGCTCCAGGACCCCAGGTTCAATTCCTAGCTTAGGTTACTGTCTGTGTGGAGTATGCATGTTCTCCCCATGTAGGCGTGGGTTTCCTCCAGGTGCTCCTGTTTCCCCCCCCCACAGTCCAAAGGTGAGCGGGCTTGGTGGATTGGCCAAGCTAAATTGCCCTTAGTGTCCACAAAGGTTAGGTTGGGTTGCGGGGATGGGATGGAGGTGTGGGCTTGGGTTGGGTGCGCTTTTGAAGGGCTATGGCAGACCTGATGGACCAAATGGCCTCCTTCTGCACTGTAAATTCTATGATCACATGGTTTCTTGTGCACTGGATGAGAATCAGAAGTTACCTTCCCATCTGACATCAAATCACAACAAAGTCCCCCTCAAAGAAAATCCCAGAAAACACAGCCAGTGGTTCAGAGTTTCAGGAACTCGTTATTTTTATACTGCAAAAGGCTGCTGACAGTTACATTGAACAGGATTTTCCACAATGGAACATTGCATTTAACTTAAAAACTTAGAACTAATAAAACTACATATTTGGCAACTTACGCTTGTGGTAACAAAGCTTCTTACATGTCAGGATTAACATTACTATTGTAATTTTGACCCGATCAGAAAAAACACAAAAATTAAATTTAAGTATTTCCCTTTTCCTCATCTTGTCTCTCTGTTTCTCCATTCTATTTCCTATTTTGGTCACAAGTTTATGTTTATCTCAATTGTACCTTGTGAATCAGTTTCTACCCTTTACCCTTTGGAAAGAATCAGAAATATTCCTTTCCCTTTAATTCTGTGCCTATTACTTCTGTAAGAACTCTTTGAAATTCATTAATCTCGGTCACCTCCAGGCCCGAACTAAACTGAGCACCTTGGGCATACAAGATCTCCAGTATGCGGAGAACTGCTGCGCTGAGCCCACTATTGACTGGATTTGCAGGTCGCTTGCAATCTTTTAAATTCTGGACCCAAAAAACTCTCCTGTGCTTGAATGTTGTAAAGGCAAAAGTCGGATATCAACCTACACCTGGTCAGCCAAATATTCCTCCTCCTTCACATGGGAATACGTTGAGCCCTTCCCGATCCTGGCAGCCACCTCTGTCAAAATGCCATTGTTGAGGAGGAGATCTAATTAACTGTGCCAGCTCAGCCTTCGCCAAACACTGGCAGGGAATGTTTGGCAATAGGGACCTCTGCAACTCAACAAACGTCCTAGTGTACGATGCCTGTACTGCAGCGAGAGCTGCACTGTGCATCAAACCAATGCAGATGTCCCTTTTAAAGCCAACGTCATAAGCATTCAGGAAAAGGGTGGCACGGTGGCACGGTGGTTAGCACTGCTGCCTCACGGCGTCGAGGACCAGGGTTCGATCCCGGCCCCGGGTCACTGACCATGTAGAGTTTGCACATTCGCCCTGTGTCTGTGTGGTTCTCACCCCCACAACCCAAAGGTGTGCAGGGTAGGTGGATTGGCCACGCTAAATTGTCCCTCAATTGGAAGAAATTCCAAATAGCATTCAGGAAAAGCTCTCTCCTGCTAGATCCTGTTTTCTCAACTCTCAAATGGTCAACGTTCCAGGAGAAGACCATGAGCACAATTTAAGTAAATGGGAACAAAGTCCCACAGTGACTGCATTAGCCTCGTGTCTTCCGGTGCTCACGGCACCAACAAACTCGACACTATAAAATGGCACTAGGGTTAGATAGGGGGCCTCAGCGGGGAACGCGTGGCCCAGGCCGTACATAGCTCCATTTTCTGCATTGAGGTGCTCCACTCGCCGGAACTCCTCAGTGTAAAATGGAGTCCGATTTCTGGAGCCCCTGAAGCGACCCCCCCCCCCCCCCCCCTCCGCAAGCCCCAATAAACTATGGGAGGGTGCCTGAACCCACCGTAACCCCTCTCAACACCCGCACAGAGCATCTCTGTTAGCGTTAGATCTCGCGAGGTATTGCGAACCAGGTAGAGCCTGGGAGCAGGATCTCCCGGCTTCACGCTGCGCCGTCAAGGGTGCACTGCGTTTTGGACGCAGCGTAGCCATTCGATCGTACCCAAAGAAAATGCTTCAAAGAAACACTGAAGTTCTCCTTGAATCACAACAGCATTGACATAAACAACTGGGAGGAGCTTGCCATCTGTTATCCACAGCCTGTTGATCAAGTAGCATCATGCTTTGAGTAACAACATCTGAAGGATCAGATAGTGGTGGCAGAGAGGGAGAAAATGAAACAAATCTTGTACTCCCGATTCCTCTATCTCTGTGGGATATCCATTGTCCAAAGATCTGTGGGTCAAGAATCATCCTGTTCAGTTTCATGAAAACCCATGACAGAAGCCCACGATCCTGAGTAGACATCATCCTTGAGTCGAGGAACATGGATGATGACTAACTCCCTGCCTCCACTGTGGTAATAGAGAAACCACACACAATGGGTTGAATACTGATGGCGAACTTCAAGATTTTATCCAGTCAATTCCAAGAACCCTAACTATTAATACATCATGTGCGGGATTTACGACGGCATGAACAGGCCACTCCCAGTACTAATTCTGGCCCCTACAGGGGGCCAGCATGGCGCTGGAGTGGTTCGCGCTGCTCCAGCTGCCGATCTCGGTGCGAACTGGTGCGCCGCTGGATCCGCGCATGCGCAGTTGCGCCAGCGTCAACGAGAACATGCGCAGTGATGTCGGCAGCAACGGGCGCATGTGCAGTGGCCTCCTCCAACGCGCCGGCCCCGATGCAACATGGCGCAGGGCTACAGGGGCCTGCGCTTAGGAAAGGAGGCCCCTAGCCACAGAGGACGGCCCGCCGATTAGTGGGCCCCGATCGCGGGCCAGGCCACATCGGAGGCCCCCCCACCCCCACCCCGGGGTCAGACACCCCTCCCCCTCACAGGACGCCACCAGCCCCTTCCATGCCGAGGTCCCGCCAGCCCAGAGCAGGTTAGACTGGAGCGGGTGGGACTCTTTTCTTACAGCCGCTCGGCCCATCTGGGCCGGAGATTCGGTGGGCCGGCCGCGTAGAGCGGCCCGTGACCGGTGCCACGCCAACCATGCTGCCGCCAATTCTCCGCTCTGCGGACAATCATGTGCCGGCGTCGGGGCGCGTGGCTCGTTCACGGGGATTCTCCGGCCCCGCCCAGGGCTGGGAAAATCCCGCCCCATATTCTCTAGGATCAAATATTGACGCGATACTGATATTCAAGAAATCTGATTTGATGTGCCCACACCCAACGTTGACCAAAGATCACAACTTGATTCTGGATGTAGAAAGAGTTAGTTAAAAGCTTTCGCTCTTTCCATACTATCCATACTAACCATCTCTTCCTCAGTTCCGCTATTTGCTCTTTCTGCCCTGCATTAATGTGGGTGCAATTGGCACCATGTAAATTCTTAATCACCTACTGTGGTGTGAGAAATCTAACTGCTTCAAAAGTGATGTGGCATTTCAACAAAAACTTCTCTGTTGGAAAATTACCACCTTCTGGGAAATAGCTTACCTTGATCAGCGCCCGCTGCCTATTTATTTTGTGCGCAGTTCAGCAAACATCGGCTAAGACAGAATTAGCGCACCGCATATTATTTCGTAAAGAAACGTCTTCTCGTTTTCTCACACTATACCCAGGAGAAACTCTCACTTTTCTGAAGGGGACCAATTGTGTACATCTGAATTTGTGTGGCAATAGGGGGGAAAAGCAAATCGCATGGCACCGTTTTATTGGAGAAAATAAGAACTATGCTGAGCAATTTAAAAGGATTTATTCGCGTGAAAAGTCTTTTTGTGTTAATAGGAATTTAAGGCAAAAAGCTAAAAATTTCTATATGCAAATGTTTGGATACGGTGACGGTTTTCATTAGCGAGTTGGCGTCAAGTGCCCCTGTCACACAACAAAATAATAAAATGTTCAATCAAATTCATCATCATGATGTCTGTTTTGTACCAGCAGTTCAGGTTTACAATAATAAAGAAATAGCTTAACAACATCACATTTCTTCCAGTTAAACACTTGTGAAAATAAATGTTTTTCTACATTTGCCAATTCATAAATCTCACCCAATGAGATAATATTGTACAATAACAAATTAAAGCATAATTTATGTATTGTTTAATTCATTGTTCCCTACAGTAAATATAAAAGATTCCGACTATAAATGCGTGCAATTTAACATTTTATGGTTTTTTGAAACAAGTGAATGTGCAGGCTATCTTATTCCGAGAGTTGAATTTTATGTGGAGTGAAGGTTAAAATTATTGTGTTTCTGCTGTGATGACTGTATTCAGCATTTTGATGTGAAAAATCCTACATCAGTGTCACCTGGCTAAATAATCAGGCAGTGTTATGCAGTCATCCTATTTTCTTTCACTCTTTATTAACAGCCATCTTGGATCTCTTTCTTTCCTAATTGGAACATCATACAGCCTTGGCAGTTGTACTATTCAATAGAATGATTAATTTTTCCTGACTGTTCTGAGCTCAATTGACCTGTTTTGACCCGTTTGTCACTGATCGTAACCTGACAGGCGCTAGCAGCCTCCAACGATTATGGCTTTTGAGATTAATCTGACGCTGTTTTATCCTACTATAGCACATCACATGAGGAAACTGGGGCCAGCCATCCTCTCTATGGTCACGGCGTGTGTAAATGGCCTGGATGCGAAAGTATTTGTGAAGACTTTGGACAGTTTTTGAAGTAAGTTTGTCACATAAACAGTCAGTAGGACAATGGCAAATTTCTAATCATTGTTTACCTGGAAAGAGTGTTAAAAAGCATATAAACAAAGCCGGGCAAATGGTCTCTGCTTTTAATTGAAATTAACCCTTTGAAGTTTGCGTCAATGTGTCTGCACCAAGTAGAAAATAAAATCTTAAAATTGCGCACTTTCCCGTGATGTTCCCATACATGTCTATTCAACACGATCTTGTAGGCTTTAGTAATTCCGTCTATCATTTGTGAAGAGATTTCTTTGAAATGTCATAAGCCGATCATCCTTGAGCCGCAAACTAAACCTGCCAGCAAAGTTGAATGATTGAAATGTGTAAGTGGAAGTACAAATTTAAAAACTGCCCACTGTTCTGAAATTGGACAGTATAATTAAAATCAACACAAAATTACAACAATCTGGGTGACAGAATCCTCCTGGATGGTTCAGTCTTGTTCCCTTCATCTCGCAGAGGCTTTAGGCAGTTTGTATAGATGAGTAACTTCACAATTTGAGAATCCCTTGTTGTCATGGTGCAACCAACAGGGTGAATGAACTGTTCATGCTCCATCAACAATTTAGTTAATTAGCTCATTTGTAATTGTGTTGCTTTGTTGCCAGGATGTTAGCCGAAACATCAAAGAAGATGTGTTTACAGTACGAGAGATTACAAAACAGTTCAGCATCAAAAAAGACATGCCAGAAAAAGGAATTGATCCCAAAATATAATTCAAATATAGTGGTCAAGGAAAGACATGACATTATGTCGCCCTATCCTGATCATTTACCTAGCTATTACTGTATTCTTTTGCAAATGTACCACTTAGAAAAAATTTGATTTCTTTGATAGCGTCCCAATATTTTGGAAGATTTGTTGAGCAAATAGTCCGAAAAATATTCGTGAGAAAGTCAAGTATTAAACCACATTGTGTTGCTTAATTGCTATACTCCATCTTGCATTAACCCTAAAAGCGCTGGCCACAATGCTTCCTATGTATGTGGATTCCAGCTATTCTGATGCAACAAGGTGAGGGTTAAAACATGATACGATTTTTTTGAAAGTGAAAATGAGAAAAAAGTAAAGTAACAGTCAATAGATGGATAAACTGGTAATTAAATCCAAATTTAACACAGTTGTAAGGTAGACGTTTGCATTATTAAAGCCGCAATCAATTTTTGTAACCTGTACTTATGCATCAGAAATCAATTGTCTAAAACAGGGTGATCTGGGAATATTAAGAGTCATAAATAAGCCAACCCATTTGTGTGTTGTAGTTAAGATTTAGAAAGATGCTTTTTGGTATCCTAGGTGCATTCTGTTCTCTAATCACAAATCGGCAGTTTTGCATAAAATTCAGAAATACCATTGTGCTAAAAACTTTGATCTTCTGATGGTGACCCACTTCTAGCAGGCATGTTATAATGTTAACACTGATGCACAATATGGGATATTGACAATTACATTTTTTCTTCTTTGCAGCAGATTTAGCTTTCTATTAAATGCTTCTTAGTTAAGAGACAAACTGTTTTCCAATCCATTAACTTTATGGTGAAAAACAGAATTAAAGGCTGCAGCTTCCCAAGCATGTTAAATGTAACTGAGAATAGCAGTTAAGTCATTAAGGTGGTTGGGCCTTAGAGTATTCCTAATCTAAGCGCATATCCTCATAAAAGGAAAGAAAAGGCACACTACTGGTTTGCAATAGAGTTAATGCAAGTATACTGTACTACAATAAAAAATTAATAAAGCATGCTTGCCATTGGAATGAAAAACTATCCAGGCCAATGTTGTGGATTCAGATAGTTGACTGATGGAAATTTCTAAGGGAATTCTGTCTGGGTGCTGAAGTGGAACTTCTCTTAACTAAAAAGCAGTTTACAGTTTTTCGCTTAAAAGCCAGCTTCACAGAAGTATTTGGAAAGGGGATTACAGTCGAAAACAGAGCACTGCAGTCTTTCTTTTCTGATAATGGAAAGGATTTTGAGTGGAGTGAAGAATAACATCTGAGGAATTGAATGTGTTTTTATCTTTAAGTTTCTGTGACAGTGTATTCGCTGGCTAGTGTATTAAGTGAACGTACGATACAAACTGAATCATTCATAAAGCTAGGGAATTTAATTTTAGTTTAGTTTAATGATCTCATTAAAGTCACTCAACTCATTAATATTATGGTTTTTTTGTGTAAACATTTAACAGATTCAAAAGTGCCATTATCAAAAATACTCTGCGTTTATTCAATATTTTTGGATATATTTTAAGCTAATGGGAGTTTTGGGGACAGAGAAGTTTATTGCCCCATAGTGTGACAAGATCATTTTTATGGTTACTGAAGTACATTATTTCTAAGAGACAGATAGGAGGAACGTATGATAAAGTCATAGCTGAGACTCAGCAAAGTTTTTATCAGAGTTAAGTACTAAACACTTGTTCAGGCTGGACATAGCCAAAAGCTTGCTTGTACTCATTTTTGATTGCCCGTATGAAAAGGTGATGACAGAAACTGAGCATTTTGCAGATCACCTAGTAAAAGGCTAGTAGATTCATGATAACATTTAGCAATGCTTCTTCATTACTGGCACATAAATGTCAGGTGAGGCATACTGTGAAATGACGGGGCTTGCAAAGTTTGGTGCATTTTGTCGACAAACTTAATCGCCGTTCCGATGGTTGCTGAGTTTTGTATTGCGTAATAGTTATTTTTAAAAACAATATGGGATCAGAGAGCCGTACTATAAAGCATGTCAGTTAAAAGAAGTGTTTTAGCCTGTTATGTAACTGACTGCCAAAAATTGATGTTACAGTACAAAGAATGATGGTGTTTTAATCTTATGAAGATAACATTGTTAGTGTCAGGAGAATCCTTTCATGCCAGAGGAGATGTTACAGTGAGAACACCGCTATTCAATGATAAACATAAAGAAAGAAAAATCTTTCCTTTGAAGACATTGCGGCTCACAATGACATCTTCATCAACCATAACTGACCAGAATCCATACTTAGATTATAAGCCTAGCTGGTCATATATAAACGAAACGCGAAGTAGAGGGACTATTGTATATGGTACGTACTATTTGTGGTTGGTTCAGGCACTCTGTGCAATATTGTATTCTGTTGACACCAGGGGATTTCAGCTAGTTGGACATCACTATTAAATATTATTAGACACAGCCCAAAAGAGGAAAACTCTGTGCCATATTCGGAGTTGTGCTGAAAGGATTTATGAACTAATCCAGTTTGGTGGAAAGTCAAACAGCATTTATCATAGCAGCTCTGTAAAATGTGATATGGGAAATGACCACATGTACTTTGGGTCCCAAACATTGCAAACGGCATAAACAGTGCGCCCAAGAATCTTCTTCATAGAAAATTCACTGCTGAAAATATTTACTTTGTCAGAGTGTGGATCTATTAATGAAATTGTCTTGTTTGCCAGCTTTTGTGCACTTGTCAGGTTCTAATCTAATGTGTTGCTCTGGCAGGTTTCCAACCGCTTTGAATTATAATACATGCTGCTGAAAAAGAAAGTGCAGATTATTCTGCTGATTTTTGTGAGGTTCTGGTCTACCAGCAGCCTGTTTCAAGTCAGCTGAAAATTGAAATAATTGGAATTAGAGAAACTGAATACATCCCCCCCCCCCCCCCCCGGTCTTACTTCGGCCGTGTTTACATCACAATTCATGGGTCAGACGTATTTGTCCAATATTTTTGGTGAAGGTGCCAGATGAACATAATGGAATTCCACAAAGTTCAGACAATTAATGCAAATAAACATAATTCTCATGTAATGGGCAAAAATAGAACTGGGAGTGCAAGAAAAGTATATTTTAGAAAACATGATCAGCTGGGGCGTAATTTTTGCAATGTAGCTGGCATGACATATATGCATTGCATTGTGATAATATAGTTCCGATATTAATCGATCACAACTTAAACCGTAGATTCTGTTGATCACGAACGATTGTAAGTTTAAAAGGCAATGATGAAAAAAAGTCAAATGACATGAATCGTTTTTCTGCTTCACTTTTGTCCAATCCACAAATTTTTTTTTAATTAATCATGTGAATAAAGTTGAGATACTAATCATATTCAAGTTTTACACTTAAGCATCGGGTCTGGCTAAATCAAGCAGCCAGCAAACAGCTTTCACACCCCTTTACTGAATGGTAGACAATCACATCATTTATTCCATTTTGAAAACAAAAATCAATATACCTACAAAGTGACCCATAAATTAGAGCTGGCTCATGGAATGTTTGTACAGTGCCGGTTTTTTGAAGGCACCCTCTGCATTTTTCCTTCACCTCTGTATTTGAACTGGAGTCACTGTAAGAGGCTCATTAGGGGACATTAGGGACTGGAGCGAAGCAGAATTCCGGGGCCTGCTTTCCTCTTATTAATGCATAGCAAAGTAGGATGCACTTAAATATTTCATAGGCATTCAGTAATTTGTATGTAATCGCCTTGTTAGCAGACCAGCAGAAGTAGAACGGGTCTGTGAAATGGTGTTAGAGATTGCATGGGTAATTTATAGACCTTTGACATTAGAAATAGCTGTTATTGGAGACTGGAATGAAGCTGTGAAATAGAACTGGCAATAAGTAGAAAACTTAATAAAGGTTTTGTAACAAGCATCTATGGGGATAACAACCCACTTGATCGTTTTGAAGCAGCTATAATTTATGACATATGCAATATATCAAATGCATACGATAGCATTATGGAGTATTGAAATGAAAAGGGTATTTGCAACATTAGGTCCAACTTCCTGCTAGGGATGTGATTAAATGATTAATGAAATGTCCCTTTGCATATGCATTTCGAAACAGCAATTAAACACGGACTGAGAAAAAATCCACCAATCCTATCATTTTCAGCTTATCTCATTCTTGTTATATAAATCACAGAGAATTTGTGAGGAGCAATATGTCTTACCTGAAGTGGTTACTAAAGCATGAAAGAGAGTCATCATTTCTGTATAAAATAATCATAAATAAATAGATTAATAATTTAAACCTATGAAAGATCTCTTGATTTATTACTGTGGCAGTTTATTTATACCTTTTCTCTGGTTGTGTCCAATTTCTCTGGCATGATTGGCATAATTAAATATGAGATTGAATAGACACCATTATTTTGCTTATTGCTGACAAACAATAGCATGAAAGAAAGCAGCAGATGTAGCAGGGAAAAAATTGCATGGAATATTGCAAGTGTTCATTGATCTGCTGGGTTTATTCTTTAAATAATAAGAGGGATGCAAGCTAGCCTATAATTACTGAAAGGAAAGTGGCAGTTTTGGCATTTCCAAACCCTGTGTCCTTTTAACGATGCTTTTTTGAATTTGTCATCAATAATAATTCCAACAGAGCGGCATTGCCTCACATAACTTTGGAAAGAGCGTTCCTTTTTTATTTTTATTCTGTGCGCTGAAGGCTTGCTTTAGGATATAAATGTTTTTAATTTGCCAAGGCAAATACCGAGTGTGGCATAGCATTGCCATTATTTCCAGCTTCATTCGATGGAGTGATGTTAATAAACATGAGCAGATGCCATCCAGGTTGATAGCAGTGCTGTTAACAATTTTCATGGAGCCACTATTTACAAAACTGCAATGGCATTGTACTGTAACTAACTAAGTTTTCTACAGTTGCTGTAGTGTAGCTGAAAGACATTTTTTTGTTTTATTAACGCTCTCATATCCAGCAAATGTCAAGGACAGCATATTTACCAAATATGTTGTTCATTTAACATAATTAAATTGCTTGAAACAAAAGAAGCATATCCATCTTCCTACTTTGCTGGAGATAGATTTGCGTGACCATTATTAATCAGGAAACTTGAAAGTGGGTGTTGTTGGCCTTCAGGAGTATAAACGTGTGATCCTTCCCCATCCGAATATCTACACTTTCAGAAGTGGGTATTTTGATCAGAAGTGGGAACCCTGACCGATATTCTGCTCCCTAACCAAGAGTTGCTGAGGCCAATTATAATCCTTGGACTGAAATCAGTTCATACAACATGGACCAAGGATTGATTCCCAGTCATTGCTGGTTATATGTACTGAATCAGGTGGATTGGGGGGGGAGACATCATAATTATAAATAAATAAATCCTGAAATGTACCACAAGCTGTGAAATCATGACATGAAGGCATGAGTGTACACATTATAGTACCTGGGGATAAGAGTCATAAACTCTGTTGAGTGGAATAGAATGATTACAATGGCAATGGTTGCGACTAACTAAACAAAAATAAGGTCCGTTCTGGGTGGGATTAGCTGGGGTCATTTCCGATGCTTTTGCGGTGGGACCGACACCACTATCGAACAGCACCCAGGGTTTGTTTGGGGCCTCAGCGGGGAACGTCGCTTTTCCTACACTGGGGAGCTCCTCTAAATGGCGTCCTGATCTCTCGACATCCCGAAGCAACCCCCGGACCCTTCCAACGCCTCCCAACTCACCTGTTGGAGGGTTCCCCAAGTACCCTACCTCATACGGGCAGGGCATCTCCAAGCCCAATCACCGGAATGGGCAAAATACCAGCCAGGCTCCTTGGCACTGCCAGCATGGCACCGAGGCAATGTCTCTGCTAGCCTGGCAATGCCACCTTGGCACCCTGTCAGTGCCACGGTGGCACCCAGGTGGCACAGCCAGGGTGCCCAGGTGGCATCAGCAGTGCCAAGGTGCCACCCTTCCCAGAGGTCAAACACCTGGGGGGGGGGATCCCAGATCACCGGGAGACCCCCCTCCCCACCCCCAAGTGCCATTCCGCCTGGTCCCCATCTGTGGGGACCAGTGCTTAACGCCGTCTGGCTGAGGTCTCTCCGGTGAGGCCGGTAGATCCCGGGTGCCGGTTAGATCTGACGTTGGCATAGTTAAGTGCGCTGTGATCGGCCAACAGATCAAGAGATCTCGTTAAATCTTGCGGGGCGTAACGACCATTGGGAATCCCGGAAGAGGCCTCACACGGGATCCACCAGCTGTGTCCCGTGTTGATTCCGGCAGGGCGGGACCGGTAGGTGACACTTAATTGGGGCGATTCACCAATGTTGAGGCCAAGTGTTCACGCCGTCGTGAACGTCATCGGGTTTCATAATGGCGCGAACAGGGCCCGGGCACAACTTATTCTAGCCCCCACAGGGGGCCAGCATGGCGCTGGAGCGGTTCACGCCGCTCCAGCCTCCTTACGCGGCGCCAAGTGGACGTCGCGTCAACCCGCGCATGTGCAGTTGTGGGCAGCTCAATCCTGCACATGTGCAGTTAGGCCGCGCCATCCTGCACATGCACACTCGCCGATCGGTGGCCCCCCCGGTAAAGGAGCCCCCCTTCCCCAGGCCCCCCTTCCACAGGCCCCCCCCCCCCCCCCCCCCCCCCCCCGAGCATACCCACAGAGTTCCGCCTGCAGCGACCAGGGGTGATCCGGGCCGGAGAATCGGTGGCCTTGCTGATTCTAGCGGCCCGCTGCCGCTGGCGCGCCAAACGCGTCGGCGCAAATGCTGCCGATTCCGCGCAGCTCGGAGAATCGCCCACAAATATCTTTAAAGATTGCATTTCGATTCTAATTTAATTTTTCCCCATTCAAACGTATCTGCTTACTGAGGTTTTGTACAGGTTCCTTTATCTTCTCAGTTGCTTGTTTTGTTTGATAAAGCTTCCGTGAAATGCCTTGGGACATGTTATTCTATTACCCGCTGTTGTTGTTTCCTTCCATGCTTTTTGCAGAGTTATTTCACAACATTTATCCTTACTTATTCCTGGTCTTTCCTGTCCAAGAAGACCAGGGGCTGGATTTTCTGCTATTGGGATTCTCTGTTGCGCCAGCAGCGTACCCACGTCCGGGGATTTCTCGATGGCGTGGTGCTGCTCACAATAGGCAACCGCGTTGGCTGGCTGGATGGACAATCCCCTCTTCAGCTATTTGAAGATGCCATGGGTTGAATTTTGCCAGTAGCAGGGTCCTGGGGCAGCATATTGCCAGCAGCGGCCAGCTAAGAGTTGGCCGGCAGGGCTGGCAGCTTTAGTATAGTCCCTGTTAACAGTGATCAGTGCTGAGGCTGCAGCGTCACGGAAAGGGGGGCTGGCACCCCCCCACCCCCCACCAAGATCCAAACTGACCTCAGCCCTCCCCACCGACCACCCACCCCCCTGCTCCTGCAGGCACAGCCTCATACCCTGCCCTGACTGGATCTTATCCTCCCCTACCCTCCCCCCAACCCAATCTGACTGGACTCCACCCCGAACAGGATACCCCTCCCCGCTATGTCTAACCTCCCCACTCACCCATCAAATCCCATCAACTTACCTCAGACACGCCTTCTCCCTGGCCTGCCAATTGGATCATTAAACCTATCTGGTTTACAGCAGCGAGTGCTGTGAAGATGGGCGTGCCCTCCTTAAATCGGGCTCTCCTGGACTGTGATGCTGGGCTTCGGAGACTGGTACGCTGCCTGGATCTCACCCGGCCTGTGTCAGCAGATCGGGCGAGACATGATCCAGAGAGATTTTGCTTCAGCGTTTGGGCACCGCATGCCAATCCTACGTTGATCCGAGGAAGCTACGGCATCTTGTCCCTCTTCCTCGCCACAAGGTGGTGACCATTTTTCTTGCAATTTACTCTTGCCACCCAAATCATTCAAACTGCTAGGCCAATAAACCAGCTTTTAGCTATAAAACCCTTTGATTTAAAGCATGAAAAATATTTAACTAACCTTTGAAATAACAGATTTTTTCATTTGTGTTTCCACATATATTATCCTTCCAAGCACATTTGATTATCATCCCAAGCTTTTTCCAACACACTTTTACAGGCAAGTGCTGTGCCAAGTGAGCAGCACAATGGCGCAGTAGTTAGCACTGCTGCCTCACAGCGCCAAGGTCCCAGGTTCGATCCCGGCTCTGGGTCACTGTCCGTGTAGAGTTTGCACATTCTCCCCATGTTGCATGGGTTTGGCCCCCACACCCCAGGATTGACTCTGTCTCATCACCAGTGAGAGTGTGTGGGGCTGATTGTGTGAGCACGTGGGAGTGAGGGAATGAGAGTGTTTTTAAAAAAGAAAAAAGTGGGCAGCACGGTAGCCTTGTGGATAGCACAATCGCTTCACAGCTCCTGGGTCCCAGGTTCGATTCCGGCTTGGGTCACTGTCTGTGCGGAGTCTGCACATCCTCCCCGTGTGTGGGTTTTCTCCGGGTGCTCCGGTTTACTCCCACAGTCCAAAGATGTGCAGGTTAGGTGGATTGGCCGTGATAAATTGCCCTTAGTGTCCAAAATTGCCCTTAGTGTTGGGTGGGGTTACTGGGTTATGGGGTTATGGGGATAGGGTGGAGGTGTTAACCTTGGGTAGGATGCTCTTTCCAGGAGCCGGTGCAGACACGATGGGCCGAATGGCCTCCTTCTGCACTGTAAATTCTATGTACCTATGTATGTGCAGGGTAGGTGGATTGGCCGCACTAAATTGCTCCTTCATTGGAAAAAATGAATAAGGTACTCTAAATTTTTATTTTTTTTTAAAGTACTGTGCCAAGTGTTGGATTATTTTTCAATTCTGAAATTGGCGTGGAGATAAATGTCTATCAATCTTCTTTGAAAATTGCATATGAAGCTGAAAACGGTGTTTTATCTCTGATTTTAAAAATCAAACATAGATTTGAAATATAAATTCATAGTTCAAAGTTCCATCTTTTTCTTATTATCTCATTCGATTATCACTAATCATACGACCATCTTGTTATTGATTTTTATTATGCGTCAGCTTTGTTAGTTTGAAGATGCCACAGGTTAGGAGAGGATGAAGACCATTGTGCACGTGGAGGATGAACAACAGAAAGGACTAATTGAGCCAAATGACTTGCTTCCATGTTGCAATTTTTGTGAGATTCTCTGGGATTTCATGTTCCAGTATTTTAAAGGAAATTTGCGATCCAGGTGATCATTACACTGGACTGGATTCTCCGTTGAGAGCCTACCCTGTGACTGCCGCTCGCGAAGATGGCGAACTCGGCCGCGCCATTCGCTGGCGGCGGGATTCTCTACTCCCGCCACTTGTCAATGGGATTTCCCATTGAAACCACCAGGAAACCCATGCGTTACCGTCGGGTCCAGAGAATTGAGCCAGCAGCGGACGACCGTAGAATTCTGGCCATGGTGTTTTAACTGTAAAGTGTTGCCACTTGTGTCCTAATTGAATGCTCTGTACATAACAGAGTACAAATCCTTTGTCTAAAGGGAAGTTAGGAAGCCTTACTGATGTGCAGAGGTGGAATTATATTCATCAGTATTATTGCAACTTAAAATTACTTCTGCCTTGCCAATACCAATCGCTAGGATTAGGGATTGTAACTCATTCAAAACTCATCCAGGCACGCAGACTTTAGATCAGGTCCAGTGGACCAACGAGAAAGAATGTCAATGGAAAATTAATGACTCTAAAATTAAAAGAAGTTAACCCTTTTCTTAAAAGTTGTGTGATCAAATGTGGAAAAACTTTTCACTCGAAAACGTAGGTCGCCTTTCGTAAAATAGACCGAGAAACATTAATACTTATACTTCATAAAAGGAGACAGTTGATATGGAACAGCGATTTTACCAGTGGCAGGGCAGACAGTGGGTGGGTGCCCAATTGAAGTCCTCAAGTGGGCAAATAATGCCCAATTAAAAGCCTTATCCTTCCACCCCACTCTGATCTAATAGGCTAGACAAGGCAGGTACTCAATATACAGTCTGGCAGGTTTAGCCCTGCGGGCTGCTGGCCAGTTAAAGGGGTGGAGGCGGCCTCTGGTCTCTTGCCAGGCCACTGGTACCAACTGGAGATCCCTCCCCACAATTTTGTCCCCTCAACATTGACTCTGCCCCCCCCACCCTATCTAACATGCGTCCCACCCCAACCATTACCACCCCACCCCCCTTTTCCCGCTGGAGGCCTGCCAATCTGGCCCCAGCAAAGATCCCAGATGCCCCTGAACATCTGGATCCAATCAAAATGCCAACTCTTTGCTGGTGCTGTGGGTGTGCAGAGCTGCTAGCCTCCAATTGACCAGCAATTCTACAGGGCACGACTTCCTCCTGAACATGGACTAATTTAGGGTCCAATGTCCAAAATATTAAAGCGGGGCGAGCCAGCCAATCGGGTGCAGGCTTGCACCCAACATTTATGCTGGGGTATGGGGTGCCCACCTTCAGTATATAATCCAACCCAAAGTTCAGCAGAGTTTGTCTCCTTTAATCTTTTCTGAAAGATCTGATTAAATTCATGGCTGTGTTTAAGTATTCATGATGTCCACTGCTTAAATGTTTACATTGGATTTATTTTCTAATGCACTGGGTCTGAATTGGTGCTGTCGCGTTCGTGGGGAGCATATTGCGTGAAATTGCGAAGTATGTGGTTGCTATTTTGTGCACATTAAAAATTATTGGGTGGAGTGTCATGTCTATGCCCCTGTGATTTCCAACAATAAGCACCACCCCTCCTTGCGAGCACGGAATCAGCCCTATTGTGTTTGCATTCCTTAAAATAGCTGAAATGTGTTACAGTCTTAGTTTAAAATTACAGCCGGTCAAACTTTGCAAAATTCTGAAAAAGCACAAATTTGCTGAGCTGTGGGGTAAGAATAGAGGAGTGAGACTATTTGGATAGCTCCTTCTAACGACCTCCTTTTGTACTGTTCCAATTCAATGATTTATTTTTTTCTGCCAATCACTAAAAAAAACTTTATCCATCTGTTTATTGCCGTCTTTGCTGGCTGTTGCTGATCTCATCTTGTTCATGTGAAGGTCTCGACAATGCACTTTTATGTATCCAATATAGCAAAAAATGTCGATTGTATGTTAAAGCTGATGGAATGAAAGCTGAACCGCTGACAATCTCTTGTAATGTCATCCTCTGATTGTAACAATGCTTACTCTGATGTCTAATACAGTTTCAAAAATAGCAATTGTGGTATACTAAAATGGCTGATACATATTTGCTACTTCCAGGCACCTTAATAATGAACATGCGTTAGACGACAGGAGTACTGCACAGTGTCGGGTCCAGATGCAGGTTGTGCAGCAGTTGGAGATACAGGTAAATTGGATTTAGCATTCTCTGCACAGTAAGCATATCAAAATAAACATGTTGGGGTTAAATGGGGCAGCTCACAAAATTGGGCACAAGGGTCACAATGTGTGATTAACCCCAACCCGTGCAATGTAATGCGGCCAACAATCCAATCCATGTTGCCTGCTCATTGATTGATTACTCCACGCAACCAATGGTAACCACGCGGTTTATTGGCATAAGCAGAGGGCTCAAACTTGTCCTTAGCAGTAAAACTACTCTGCGCTACTTAAAGTTAGAATGCAGGGGAAGGGCATTGTGGTTGGAGGTGTGGGGAAGGATACCTGACCTGGAATCAGTGAAGAATGGGAGAGAGAGAGCAGTCCTTTTTAAATGTTACACTGGAATGGAAAGTAGGAGAGATGCTCTGCACCCACAGGGGCATTCGGAGTCCTTCCAGATACACAGACAAAAGGAAGTGGGAATAGATGGAGTTCAATGCCAGGAGCCAACAACGGATACAGTTCTGCAAGAAGTTCAATGACCTAACACAAGTGATCAATGCCAGTGAGTGCATCCGCACGGAGACTGGTGTGCCAGCACATGCCAAGCCCCATGAGGGAGATGGACATTATTAGGATGCCCATTGCTGAGGCCGTGGTTACTGGCAGATCTGAAACTATTGAAGATGATGGTGTCTACATTCCTAGTCCTCCTTCCTACATCCCACTTTCCCCTCATCCCACACTCCCTTCTGACTTAAAAACGACACATGAAGTAAACATGCACCTCTTATCCCCCCCCCCCCCCGTTTCCCCACACCATGACCCCATCCTGATGCCTTTTACCCCAGCAGTGCAACCTGGCCAGGCAGAGGAGTAGCCCGAAGAAGAGGGATGAAGACACAGCAGCCGCCAGCTCACATACAAATACTGTAGTGGGCATGGGCAAGATCTGGATAGGATGAGTCACAGGGCAGAGTGGGCTGTAGCCAGGTCAGGGAGCAGGAATGGTGCAGATGCCAAATCACTGTAGTGTGCTGCAGAGAACTCAGAAGAGCACTTCAGTGGGGCAGCCCACAGAAGTATGCTGATGGTTATACACAACAAAATGCTTGATGTATTGGGAAACCCCTCAGAAAGCTTGTGGTCAATGAGAAGGGGCATGGAGGAGCCAGGAACCAGCTTGGCACAGTACTTTCCGCAGAGCTTGTGCCTATTTTTTCCCAAAATAGAAGTGGTGGCCAACTCCATTCGCAGACGGTGGTGCGGTGTTTGATGGCTGACATTGGAACTGTATTGTAGCAGAAATAACGGCCACCCAATGTCTGAGTGCTGCAGTAGAGGCTTCGGCCTGCTGTTGTGCAATCTCAGACATACTGCTATAGTGGCTGGAGGATAGAGTATGCAAAGGGGCTTGCAGGTCATTGCAGTCTGCAAACACTTCACTCACAGATTGCTGAGGCACCGTCCTGCGGGAACGGGCAGTGGAGTGCAATCCTGGTGTCCTCTGTCAGGAAGACAGCATTTCCCCTCCCACTCCACCAATGACCTTCCTGCTATGCATTGATAAAATCGCTACAGTGCGGAAGGAGGCCATTCGGCCCATCGTGTCTGCACCGATCCTCTGATAGAGCACTCTATCTAGGCTAACTCCCACGCCCCAAGCCCGGCCAATCCACCAAACCCGCAGATCTTTGGACTGTTGGAAGAAACCGGAGCACCCGGAGGAAACCCACGCAGACGAGGGGAGAACGTGCAAAGTCCACACAGGCAGTCACCCAAGGCCGGAATTGAACCTGGGTCCCTGGTGCTAGTGCTAACCAGTGTGCCACTGTGTTTGTCAGCCAACCGGCCCAGACTACTGTCTCCTATGCGGATATGGGGAGAACGAGCAGACTCTGCACAGTGACCCAAGCCGGGAATCGAACCTGGGACCCGGGCGTTGTGAAGCAATAGTGCTAACCACTGTGCTACCGTGCTCCTTTGAAATGCTCCGTGGAAATGTGTATTAATTAATTGTTAGGATTGCAGATTGTTATGCGTGAGAACAATGGCGAGATTCTCTGCGTCGCCGCACCCATTTTCTGGTGCGGCGCGCCCCCGCCGGCAGCGGGCTTCTCCGTCCGGTCAGGCGACCAATGGGGTTTCCCATTGTGGGCACCCTCACTCCATCGGGAAAATCGCGGGCCTGTGTGCGCTGCCGGCGAAATGGAGGGTCCCGCTGACAGAGACTCCAGCCCAATGTACTTACCTTGAAAGTAATTTGTGGCAGAACGGTAGCACAGTGGTTAGCACTATGTCTTCACAGTGCCAGGGTCCCAGGTTTGATTCCCGGCTGGGTCACTGTGTCTGTGAAGTCTGCATGTTCTCCCCGTGTCTGTGTGGGTTTCCTCCGGGTGCTCCGGTTTCTTCCCACAGTCCCAACACTGCAGGTTAGATGGATTGGCCACGCTAAATTACCCTTAGTGTCCAAAAAAGGTTAGGAGGGGTTATTGGGTTTGGGAGATAGGGTGGAAGTGAGGGCTTAAGTGGTGCGGTGCAGACTCAATGGGCCAATTGGCCTCCTTCTGCACTATATGTTCTATGTCTATGTCTTTATCTAATTCCGACCCTCATTTTTTTTTAGTCCCTCCTGTAAATCTCTATTGATGCACCACCCAGTGGCCAAGGAAGTAGGCAAGCAACTATGAGGTAGTGTTTGGCAGTGCATCACTTTTCAAACCTCTGTGATGGGGACCGGTTATCCCAGTTGGCTAGTTGACATGCATGCGGTTCAGAATTTACAGTGCAGAAGGAGGCCATTCAGCCCATCGATTCTGCACCGCCCTTTGGAAAGAGCACCGTACTTAAGCCCAAACCTCCACCCTATCCCCATGTCCCCACCTCACCTTTTTGGACATGAAGGACAATTTATCATGGCCAATCCACCTAATCTGCGCATCTTTGGACTATGGGAGGAAACCGGAGCACCCGGAGGAAACCCACGCACACGCGGGGAGAACTTACAGACTCCGCAGAGACAGTGACCCAAGCTGGGAATCGAACCTGGGACCCTGGAGCTGTGAAGCAACTGTGCTCACCACTATGCTACCATGCTGCCCATAATAGCGTGGGTTTGATTTCCGTTCTAGCTGAGCCACGCATAGGCCCTACCTCCTTGTTCTACACCTGAGAGTAGGAGGCAATGGCAAATCACCATTGACAAAAAAACTGCTGAATAACAGCTCAGGATGAGGAAACAGCAGACAATCAACCCAGATCTACCTTCGGGCAAAGTATATGTACCATAACCATACCTCTGTGATGTCGTGTGCTGGTACACCAGTGGACTGCCCAAGAACATTTATCTTCAGTGAAATGGCACATCAACTAAGTTAATGTTTTTTAAAAAAAAATTACAGTAAGTCTGTAAACACTTTAAATGTAGTGATACATTTGAAATTTTGGGATTTTAGAAAGTAAGGTGGAGCAATTTTAATAACTGTCCAGCAAATGATTTTCAAACGGAGGGATACAATCGTCACCCAACTATCCTCCATTCAAAGTGACCAATTAATAGGTTTCCCTCTGGAGGGCTGACTCATAGAAGCAATCTACAGGAGTAAAGTCCATCAGTTGTAATGAGAGCCGGCACAGTGTGGACTTAGACACTGTGACGGTGATCAGTGCTTCGCATTGCCTGGTCTCTGTCACTTGATTGAATTAGATTGATGATGGCAGATGCTAGGGGCAGTAACTGGACCTCAGAGGGAAAGAATGAAGCGTGCAGATGATCCTGGCAGGCACAATGCTTTGAGAACCCTTCACCTCTACACAGCTGCTGGCAGTAGTCCATCCCTAACAGTGTCCACAGGACTTTTATCGGAACACCAAGGGCCCACTTATTTGTGTTCTTAGTAACTTGTTACTGTCACAATAGCCATGACCTAAATACTCCTATTGACAAAAAGATGAAGTGTTATTTGTTTTTCCGTGACCTTTTAACACAAGAGAGACTTCCAAATGATGGGTACTTCTTAAGAAGCTGCTTTTACCTTTAAGAAAAGTCTATTTAAAAAAAAAACAGGTAGATCCTGTTGTGAATTTGAGAACTAAAACCTGCGTTCTATCACAATCATTATAAATGTATTTTGCAAGAGATTTATTTCCTGTTTGTTCGATAACAGCTTTCTAAAGAGCGTGATCGTCTTCAGGCTATGATGACCCATCTTCACATGAGGCCATCTGATCCCAAACCATGTCCAAAACCTGTAAGTTTAATAATAAGCTATGGATTGAATCAGGATCACAATGTTTAATAAATATTATGTATCATAAAAATAAACAATTGTCTTGACAGTTTCCACATAGAACGGCTGTGCCAATGCTTGAGCATTAAGTGCTGCTATGAAAAATGTAAGCAGATAGCTTTTTGTTGAAATAAAATAGACATTCTACACTGACAAAGTAATATACTTCACTTGTGACAAATAACTGACTTGAAATGACTGTCGAAATGTTAGAACATTTTATTTTGATGGATTTACAAATACACTTTGCCAGTGAAGGGAATTTTATTGGGCATCAATTGCACTGCTATATAGCTATGTCATTACTGGCAAAGCATTGAATGGAGTTACTTTCAGGTGAAGGACTAGAATTTACTGTCTATCAAAATAGCACCCAAAACATTTTATTTAATCAGAAAAAACCTGGCGTGAACTGGTGAACTTAAGCAACTTTTACATGGGATTTTAGTTTTAATCATTTTGATTTGCAAATGAGATTAAAGAAATCTTCTCGTGTAAGTTATTAATAAAATCTTTACTTTCTTGGTGAGTCACATGAGATGATCAAATCGGAACACAATTCACTAAATAGTACAATTAGTTAAACTTTGAAAATGCATTGGTACTTTCAGAGATGCTCAATTATCATTTTAAAACCATCTGGAAACGCAGTATTGATTTAAAAACCTATATGGTGGAATTGGTCTGACAAAACCGACTGTGCACTCTATTGGAAATAAATGTTGGGCAAGTAGTTGGAGCAACTCACTTTATTAACTTTTGTTACAATTCCTGAGTGAAAACTGCCACATCGGCATGTTTTTGTGTCTTTCTTTCCGTGCCTGCTTTGTTCCTTGCAGAGTGCCGGCTGCTAACAGCTTCTCCTCCATCTGAGAGCAGAGACAGTCTGAGGCACGGGCTACTCCGTGGCCAAGTAGCAGTTGGGCCCTTGTCCACTAACTAACAGGAGAGAGCCGATTCACACAGGGCAACTAGGTAGTGCCAGCCCTCTTCTGACTGAGGTAAAACACATGCGGCTTTTCTACCAAGCTGCTTCATGTGGCCCAACTGAAAACCACTAATACCTCAGCGAAGGAAGGGGTGTTCAAATGACGGACAGCTCAGGGACCCAAACTCACAATCACCTAGTTGTGAATCAAACACCCAACAGCCACTGGAGCTAGCGATTCACACAGTATTTTACAAAATTTATTTGTCACGATTTATAATCCTGGTGCAGCTCAATTGAAAATGGGACCAATCTGATTTCAGGATACGTCGGTTTAAACACTACCCTTTTTATTTATTTCAAATGAACAGGACTCTTATCACTTCTTATTCCGTATTACATTTCCGTACAATAGGAAATCTGAAGATAAAATACTTATCCAGTAAATCCATCAGGAATCTACGGCTCATTCTTTATAAATAAATGATTCAATCAGTAAATTTGTAAAAAAAAAAGTTCAGCAGTGTGGTAACATCCACACTAATAAAGGATCTTCAGCCTATAATCCAAAACTGAACTGGAATAATGTAACTGAAGTATTACATTACATAAACCACACATGAAAGAACTACTAATTGCATTTGATGATGGGTAATTAATAGGGAATCCTTAGATGAGTAAGTTGAACTGAAACTGCAGTCTTTTTTCCCTTCCCACTGGACACTTGTGCTCTCCAGAATGTGGCGTACGGCACTGTTAGCCTTTAAATGGTTGAAGAATAGAACAGTATACAAGAAGATCTCAAAAATTTATATACTGCACAAAAAGAGCTCCATAATTGATATGATAGTCCTGATTTATGTACTCATATGCAGTGGCTCAGTTGAGACAGCCCACACATTTGATAAATATTAATAGTATGAATTTATTACCAAGGCAAAATGAGTTCTGTTGGTTCATCACTGCACCCTTAACAGCTATCAGTACATGAACACAAGGTGCAACCGCACTGTCTATTATATGACCCCATTTACTCTCTAGATGGTACTTCATTAAATGGTACCTTTTGGCCATGCTACGGATGGATGAAAATCAAAGTTATCAAGGCTGCAAGTCCTGAATAATGAGTTTCACCCAACCTTGAATATATTCAGATGAGTTGAGGTAGCTAAGTGCTCATCCCAGCTTTTACATGCTTTTCCTTATTTATCTTTAATAAATTCCATTTTATCAGAACATGACTGACTTCCTGCAAACATGTTCTGCTTGTTATAACCCATGATAAAATAAATTATCATAACCCTGTAAACATAATAATCAGATACAGCATATAAGTCGCAGAAGATTTAATGATAGTGATTTTATGAAGTTTTATAACTGGAGCTTATTTTTTATTGTGCAGAATTACATACCTTTTTTACATTGGAAAATTATATATAATTTCTGCTTTGAACTAATTTTAGATTGAAGTGCAGATAAGTCTTTATTAAGCTGGACTGATTTATCTCCCAGCCCCATTACTTACAATCAAACTTTAGTACGAAAATTGTTAGAGGTATTAATACAAGAATTCTTTTCAGAAACAGATCTTTAAACATTTGATGTAATTGTTATTATTTCAAAGATTCAGTTACAGTGAGCATGATTTTCTTCAAATTTTTTTAACATTCAGTAACATTTCTTTATTAGGTTAGTTACAGTATTAGAATTGCCACAAATTCATATATAAATGTAACTGCGCTGCTTGCATCAATCTGCAGGTTATGAGTAACAGTAGAATAAGACAATTTGTGGTTTATTGGGAACAGATGCACTTGGGGATGCCTTCAGGGTGCCAGGCGTTGTTATTAGACTGCCAGTGAGCTGCTCCTGGCTTCTGCCCAAGAATGCAGAACAATTAGCTGGCATATGTTAATTTTTGTTTCTTTAACAAATTTTTCTACTCTCTAAACGTGTAAAACAAATCCACAAAGTAAGATCAATCAATGTTAAATGCATAATCTTCTCCAAATGAAAAAGGTGTTTATCTATCGATGAATACGTAACATTTGCTACGACAGATGTGCCTGAATTACTTAGTCAGTTGCAATTTCCTGCACAATTCCTGATTTTCTAGTTCTGTGCTGCTACAAGATAACATTGCAGTTTTCCCAGATCGAGAAATTACCCTTCAGAATAGATTGAAAATGACTACAAATTAGCTATTAAGAGCATCACTTAAGAATTTGGCAGAAATCTTCTCACAGTGGATGGGTGTAAATTTTGTTAATTAGATGCTATTTATGACGATGGATGTGTGGTAAATATAAAAGAGGTGATGTGAGAATTTTTCAATAATGAGTAACGGAATTTTATTGGGAGGTGTATTCTGAAGGGCGCGCTGTTAAACCGCTTGCATTCATTTTCATCTTTTTTCCTTTTTTTTTCCCTGACACCCACATTCCAGGGTACATCAGCAATAACTGACACTGTAATCATAAATTGAAAATGATACTTCCAGAGGAATTGGCAAACTTGACATTTCATTATATTTGTTAACACATGCCACAAATGATTGTTAGTGAAGAAACTCCATTCTCCTCTCCATCTACAATCATATTTAATTTGAAAAATTTCAGTCTCCTCTGGCTAATTTGCAATTAAGACAATTTTGTTTGAATATGTAGTAATGTCATTACTATTCCACCAAATTAGCAGTCAGAGTAAAGGTCAGTGTAAAATTTTCCAGCTGGCTGGATTCTCTCAGCTGCGATTTGGGACTGTGCAAAAAAAACTGCTGCAGCATTGGAGTAGCGGCAACATCTTCCAATCCAGTTGCAGTAGCTGGCTCCTTTCGCTAATCTGCATTGTTTTTCATCCTTTAAGAATAGACAGATGCGACCGTGGAACATTTGATAGCAGCTTCTATTATGGGAGAGACAGTTCTTATGGAGTTGGGATAGACTAAAATGAGTTGGGCCTGAGTAATGTTGGATCAGATCATTAGATAATCTCTAACAGCATCCTCTAATTAGAGTTCTTATGATACAATTTCATCCTGTAATTAGTTGAGATTGGCTGCTTCCTTTGCTGCTTATTAGTGGCAACACAGCTGTAGAAGTGAATCCACTCTCATTTGTCAATCCTTTTAAAGCCTTCTTTCTCCTGTCTCTGCCTTTTCCCGCTCCTCCTCCTGGGCCTCCTCAGCTGAATCTGGTGTCGAGTGTCACAATGTCTAAGAACATTTCAGAGACTTCCCCACAGAGCTTACCTCAGACTCCCACCACACCAACAGCCCCAGTCACCCCTGTCACGCAAGGACCCTCCGTAATCACTCCAGCCAGCGTGCACAATGTGGGACCAATTCGAAGACGACATGGTGATAAGTACAACATTCCCATTTCATCAGGTAGGATTCTAAGTCACTCCAGCAGCAAACTGACTTTTTGTCTGACAAATAACTATTTTTTTAAAAATTTCTTTATGTTTCGAAGATTATAGGTAGAGATGATGTCCCCTTTGACGACCAAAATAGATTGAACTTAAACTACACTTCTACATGTTTTGCTATTCTAGGCATTCCCCACAGATAAGATTATGTAGAACAAATTTATTTGAAAAACTATTTCTGATATTTTGGGATGAGAGGGAGGAAGGATAATGTTGTGACCATGACGATACTTTCTAAAAGTGTTTTTTATAACTTCACATTTGATATTGTGCCGATAGAGTTTTAAAAAAATAATAGGTTCATAACTCCAGGACTAACTTAGGTAATAGACACACAAATAAAAATAAATTCATTCTCAAAATTCTGCATTTGTTGGTGTTTGATAGTTCACAAAGACTCCATTTAATCCGCCTTACTTTCCTGCTCTGTGCTATTTCAAAACAAAATTATATTCTTGGATCTTAATTCTGAAGCATAATGTGATAATTGTATAAAACTACATAATGAGCTTTTTGTCAATATTGCTCGCAGAGACTGAAAAATATTTTCAGTCCAGTAGCTCAAGAGCCTGAGCAATTGACTCCCAACCAGGTGGTTGGAGATTCAAATCCCAGCACTGCTTGACACTTGAAACCACCTGCATCAGTTAGTTGAGTTTCATTAGTTTTCAGCTGAGCTGCCCATTGAGTGGCATCTTACACAAAGTACTATGGCCTCGAAATTGGATGTTTCTGGACCTGTTTTATAGGCACAAAACTGGCGCCCATTCCCCATTGGGCTGGCTCATTCCCCATTGAAAGTGCAGGATCTGCCATGTTGGCTGAAGATCATCTGTGGTCATGCCTGAAACAGGCATCTGTAATTAGAGGGCCCAACCTCTGTTGGAGGGCACCTCCGCAAAGTTTGATTACGCCTGCCCACTGCATGAACGGGACAGCCTGACATCATTCTCAAGGATTTAGCAGCCAATCCTCCATGATCACCATCAGGAACCTGGAATTCTTTTGCCTTAATGTGGAGCTGGTCTGAGCAGAAGTTCTTTTGGCTTCATTTGCGCACCGCTTCCAGTCATCACCTACCCTCTTTCTCCTCCATCTTCCGGATTGACCTGATCCCCTTATCCGCCCTGTCTGAACTGGCCGATTGCGCTACCCCCAGTGCAAAGTCTGTGCCTATGATAGACACCAACTCAGCAGGAATGAACATAAAGAGGCCATTATTCTGCGGCCAGCCTAATCAGGTGCTGCAGCAGGCATTGCAAATTGCATTGTACTTTGACGTACCCAATTCCTAGGCTGACAACATTCTCAGGGATGCTGCAAAGCATTAACTTTTATCACTTGCATCCCTCCTCTTATCAATTGATCATGATGGCATCCATGACGGCTGTCAAGAAACCTAAATTGCCCCATGCTTCTAGTTAGAGGAGGATGTTCTCTCCCGGGCAATTTCTCTGGAGGATGGATGGGAAGGATGGAGGGGTTAAATTGAGGGAAGGAAACAGAAAAAGAGGCAGAATGTTGCTTTTTATTTAATTTATTGCTGGTATGCATACACAATATAATGTATTGCCCTAAAACAACGGATGTCAGTGTAAATAATTTGAACATTATTTAAATTGTCAATTCTTCAACGTAGGAAATTGTCTTGTTGACTTGACATTCACTATTCAATCTTACAGAGATTGCCCCAAACTATGAGTTTTATAAGACTGCAGATGTCAGACCGCCATTTACTTATGCAACTCTCATAAGGCAGGTGAGTAGAAACTAAATTAACATTGCCTGATTAGTTTATAATTAATTACTGCCTCAATTAATGTTTCCTGAGAAAGTGTCAACCTGTTTAGTTACCAAACAGCTATCTAATGTCATTTTGTCCCTTTTATTTCAGGCTATCATTGAATCATCTGACAGGCAGTTAACACTTAATGAAATCTACAACTGGTTTACACGAACATTTGCCTATTTCAGGCGTAATGCTGCAACTTGGAAGGTAACTCCATAACCCGCTCGTTACAGATCCACAGCAAAGTACCTGCAGATAGGGCTGAAGACATTTATTTACTTGACACAAAAAGATTAGTATCAGCCTTCCCTCTTTTCTCGCGCTGGCTGTTGAATAGAATGAATTCCCTTTCTCAAAATGACAAGTGGAAAGAATAATTTTGCCTCTGATATCGTTTTCTAATTTGGTGCAATTAATAGCTTCGCCTTGGTGGAGATGTGAGGGCCTGACACACTAATTACAGTGTGAGCACTCAATCATCAACACCTTTGTTAGTAGCACCGTATTACTTTTTACTTTCACATATTATTGGCTAATTAGTTTGAAAAATGGCTGTTTGCCTTGTGCAACAAATGGAGGCTGTAGGTTTTGTCTTGGTCTGTGCTTTTTGTACACATCATACCTCATCACACAGACTGAATCTGCCACAGGAGTCAGGGCTGTGGTCACTCAGATGGAACTAAAGGAAAGTAAGTGAATATTATCCTGTCAGAACAGAAACACAGTTTATTTACTGAGACAAAGAATTCATTCATATCCCTGTCTAAACAAATCCATTATCTTGCACTTACAAGAAGCAAAATTCGGTGCTCTCCCCACCGCCCCCCCCCCCCCCCACCCCGTATTTTTCTTTTGAAAAAGGGGTAGCTCAACAGATTAAAGGCAGTGAATCCATCCAGAATGCACTTTCTACTTTCATTTTAAAACTAAATGAAACAGCAATTAGCCACAAGTCTTTTGGCACAGTCAGGGGAAATGTTTGCCAGAGTGAAGAATGGACATGGCAAAGCCAAATCTACATTACAAGCATTTTTTTTTTTTTTGCCTCCGTGCTCATCAGCATATTAAACATTTTGAGTACCAGATTTACTGAACTGAATTAATTTGGATTTGGAATGCAGATTATTCTGAAAGACCATCAGAGACCTAGATGTCTGCGAAAAGACTAATGGCTCTTCCAATTTCCAAATTATGCTGCGTATTTTGTTTTTTAATTATTAGTTATTTTATGGGATTGCAACCAAATGCAATCACTGAGTATCTGGGCTGCAATTTTAAATTACAAGAAATTTAAAAGCAACGCAAATGATTTAAAGTGCGTGCTCCCAAAAGATGTTCAATACCTTTGATTTTTTAGTTAGGTGTATTACGCATCACAGTAACACTTTAGTGATTGTTTTGTCTCCTGGTTTTCTGGAGGAAAATGCAGAAATGAAAGATGATTTAATATCTCAGCTTGGTCTCATCACTGCAGCTCGGGAATCCAGTGAAACTCATTCTGAACATCTTATTAGTTCTAACTATATCGCATGCATAATAAAACTGCTCATTTGCTCATTAATATTAAAATTATCATATTCAGAGCCATGGGCATTAAGATCAATCAAATCCATGGATTTCAGGTCAGATGCAAGATCTGCTTCTGCCTTTTTTTATATATATCATATATATGTGTGTATCGGATCCTTTTCTCAAAACAAACCCAGGGCACAAGAAGGACAGGAGAAAAGATAATGCAGAATCTCAACAGGCTGATCACATTTGTTGGTCTCAAATCATTAATTGTAGCATTAGAACAACAGTCATGACCGAGGCTGCTGCTTGGAATTGTCTTCATCTTGTGGCAAAAACTGCATTAGTTATTCCATCAAATCTAACAGAAATAATAAAATATGTGTTTACAAATAATTACGATTTTCTCATGCTCGTGTAGAACCCATACAATCTTGGGTTAGCTTTATAGAAATTACGGCGCTGCATTCAGCACATCTGGAAATAGTAAGTCAACAAATCAGATATTTTTCGATATCAAAATAATCGGAAAAGCAGTAATTAACAATAAATGGCTCAATGGAAGCCCTTTCCTTATTATCATATTTTTTGAAGCTTCTGGATTTGTATTGGGATTCATTTAAAATCCCAGCTCATTTGACAGATGACAAACAAATTCTGTTGTTTGATTTATTATCGAGCTGAAAAGTGTTTCGAAGCTTATTTTGCATTAGGCTTTGTTTGACAGTAACGCGTGTGGCAACGGCCCTGTAAGTTGTTTCACTCGCATTTCATGCCACAGGAGAAAGATAGGTTATTCAGTTATTTCAGCGGACTGCACAATCATCCCTAACTACACCAGCCACCCCCGCCCTCACCTCCCCGAGAGCTGATCAGGGACACAACAGACCTGACCTAATTGTACTGGCATTTTCAAAGATACTGTAATTTGTACAGATATTGCAATTTAGACCAGCAGCAGCCAAAGAAGGTTCTGACATAGCTATTATTAAAATAGCTTTGAGAGCTTTGTTATCACAGACAGTTCAAATGGCAGATATTGGTGTACAGTTTTGCTATTCATGCTGCTGTTCAAAGTACATAGCCTACAGCCAGCCCAAAAAGGAAGCTAATCTGTATATTTACGGTGCTGAGTTTTCTAACATCTGAAGTATATAATTTGCAAATAATATAGACATGAAATAAAAATAAATGCCTAATTATAATTGCAGAAGTTTTTACTCTGTAGACCTTCTGCTAAAATACTAAATAAAAGCAAAATGCTTGGTGATCTACCGAAAGATAATTGACAATTATTTAGGTCAACGTTCGAAAACTGCTGTCATTGTGATATATGAAGAGCTATAGTAAAGAAAGAGAGATCTAATTTCACATGTTTCCTGTAAAATTGGCTTCATTTGCTCATTGGTTTAACTTTACACAACTTGGAATGCTCTTTTTTCCTCCTCTTTGTGTCTGCCTTAGAACGCAGTACGCCACAACCTTAGTCTGCACAAGTGTTTTGTTCGAGTAGAAAATGTAAAAGGGGCAGTGTGGACAGTGGACGAAATAGAATACCAAAAGCGAAGGTCACAAAAGATAACAGGGTACGTGTTCAGTATTGTTCATTGTTGTAGCTAACGCCGAGTTGCATCCTTCCTCGTATCCCACACCAGCTGCAGTCTATCACAAGGGCCAAGAATGCTGCAGGGTAAGCTTTAAAGTAGATGGTGATGATTCCTGTGGAAGTGAGCCTACATTTGATGCACTTTGATAGGTTGGGCTCCACTTTAGTGCTCTACCTGTATCTGCCTCTTAGTTCCAACAAACCCACACTCCTACTGCATGTACGATATTAGAAACCATAACCTGCTGATGCCGGTGCATATATTTTATCCTTTCCTCTCCTTTAGAGCCAACACACTTCTTTACTTTTCTGGGAACACTGTCGCTGTGGTTTCTGTTTGGCTATTGCTTCTATCCAAGGGTGACCTTTCGTTAACTTGTCATGGCAGAAGTTCTTTGTCAGAGTGCTGTACAGAATAAATCTGTACTCCTTTGGACAGTAGGTGGCGAGGAAGTTAAGAAGGGCCGCTGCTCTCTCCAAAATAGTTTCCTAATGAGGGTATTGATGCGCATTTCTTGCTCTGAGACCTTTTGCTCACTTATCCCACTGCTTTGCAAATTAATTCACCATCAGGATGATTGGGTTGGTTAATATTTTTTTCTCTTGGGCTGCATAATTAATAGCCGTGTATAATAATTTAAAGAGGCCACAGGTGCATTAAGACAAGCTAAACACTTCTTTGCTGAGAAACCGCTTAGTTAGGCAACTGGCTCATTCATCTTGATGATGATGTACTTTGGGGTTTATTTTTTTCATTTATTCAGCACTCGCCGAAGTAATTATCACTGATAAAACAAGCTTGAGAGCTCCTTCAGAGAATCTTTAGCCGAATAATTTGAAAGAAGGGAAAAGAACACATTTGAAACAATTGGAATATTTAATATTCTTAGGTTCCACATTTTAAAATAGACATTGAAACGTTCTGGGAAGGTTTACGTTGTCAGCTTAATCGAATCGGTTACACTTTTAAGTTTAGAAAAACGGCGGTGTTTTGCACTTAATGCCGCAGATAGTTATAAACGCTTGCTGCGTTCTCTCAAATTAGTTGACATTTTAACAATTTTCTATTTAAAAGTATAAATGTATTCCAATTTTTGTTTCTTTTTATAAGTCGGGAGCCATGTGGATTTTAACACCTCTTTGCTTTTCATTTTCAGAAGCCCAACATTAGTCAAAAACATACCCACTAGTCTGGGCTATGGAGCGGCTCTCAATGCAAGCTTGCAGGTAAAAAGTTTAATAAGACTCACTGGATTTACTGTGTCCTGACTATCGTTTACTCTAAGAAATATATTGTAGCTGTCAAATGCTTTGATACTAATTAGATGATTACATTTTTACTTTTGTGTATGTCCTAATTTCTGTACCTCAGCCTTCAATTTAGATTTTTTTTAAATTCTAAGCCTTTCCTTTGGATTTTAGCACTAGTTTTTGATGTGGTTAAAAAGCAAGAGAGCCACCCTGTGGCAAGCTCTGGAATATTCACCTTTGGATCAAATGTTAGATTGATGGCAGCCTCTGCAAATGCATGTGGATATGCATTAATATTTATCTAAGCTGTCATAAATGATTTCACATCATAGAGCTGGGAAATGAGGCGCTCGTGGCAAAAATTTTAAAGTTTAATTACAATATATAATTTTTATGCACAAGAGGCAAAATGTCACGACTTTTATTTCGGGGTAAAGTTTTGGTCATTCTTTAAAGTCAAAGAGATGCTTTGTTAGAACATGAATCAGGATCTTTGGAGTTAAAGAACAGTCAGCAGGGAATTGCCACTGGGGTTAAACCATTCAGCACAAGCCCAGCTTAGAAGTGGAAACAAATTGGTTTGCATTTCGAACTTGCCTCTGCTGCTAGTCAAACCTTGTATTCAAAGAGCAGCTGCCAAGGTTCACTCTTCTCTTCTCATTATAGGTGCTCGGTAACCCATTACACCAACCTTTTACAGAGAAAATACGTGAACGTTTTAAACTGTTTATCTCATGAATATCACTTGTCACACTATTGATACCATTAGTGATTAAAATTGGCAACATTTTAACATTGCAAATTATTTTTTTGTCAAATGTAATTCGAGATGCGACGTGACTAAACAGTTGCTTTTTGGTAGTTGAATTTTTGGAATCCCCATCTTAACTGCAGGGCATAAATTCCGTCTCGTCTTAGGCATGCGGAAGAGGAAGAGAAAGCTAACTGGAAATGGGTTTCTGCTCACCAGTTAAGTTTGCCTCATGGTGGGTCAAGCAAACATTGGTAGAGATGGCTTCCAGGCTAGTGCATCTCTCTAATCACACCAAAAAGGTAGTGTCGTTGCCATGATTTGTGGCAGACATATAAAGTGCTTCACAACAAATTAATAACAGAAATACAAGGTACATAGTATGTGCATTTACACAACAGGAAGACCTAATATAAATTAAAATTCCACATAAAACATTGGCTGTTTTGTTTTGGTGGATCTTATATACAACTCCGTTTTGAGTTGTACATAAACAGATATCTAATTATATAATCTTATAAATTCCAAGGTTGACTCAGTTATTTTAAAATATTTAGATAAAATATGAGAATAATTTAATATATGACTGAGATTCAGGCAGCAAAGCTATTTATCAAACACAACATAGAAAAACTCTGGGTCAATGTATTAATGTATTGGGTATAACTGAATTCCAAAAATACATAGATAATATAAATTTACAATTAAAACCGAAGAACTAAATTAATTTCTCTTGAGGGCGTAAGGAGCTGAAGTCATCTCATCCTGGGTGCAAAATCATGTTTGTTTCTATATTCATTAATTTGATATTTTTACTCTAATGTACTTGCATGTACTTTAAGCTAAAAATAACCAGCAAAGAAAATTTTGGAAAACAAAGTCTCGATGGCAGCAAGAAAGCAAACTTCAGATTTTCTTACTAAAACCTTACTGAAGTCTCAATCTCCCTCATCTTAAGTGGAAGAACATTTCAACTTCATATGACTTTTTATATTCAGCCCATCGGAGGCTGAGGGGGAGCATTGCTGTTTTGCATTCCTTGCAATTGATATAATTTGTAGTAACAACCGGTATGTAGTGTCACTTAGGCAGACAATGGTAAGTGTGACTCTGCAATTGAACATGAAGGAGAGACTAAATATGATCGTCGATTAAATCCAACATTATGGGACAATCCATGAGGATCTTGGTTGGCTTCCTTGACGGGAAGCATGTTGGAGAAAATGGGCAGTGACGTGACTGATTATTGTTTATTAAGTGTCCATGTTTGATTTAACTGATCGGTCTTTTGTCTGCATATATGGTGGTTACAAATCTTGTACATCTCTTGCATACATCTGAGCTTCTGAATAAGCTGTTTTCAGTCAAGTCCTAATTAGCATCAGGTACACATTTTGCTTTACCCTAATCCTGAGGTTAAGACATGCTGCTTAATGTTAACTAAAAAACATGCTCACATACCTAGATCGGTTATCACCTAGGCATGTAGCATCTATAAAACTAGTGAGATAGTGACCTAGAAGTAAAAGACTGAATTATGAATGAGAAGATTCTTGTGAACGTGATAAGGAACTTGGAAGATGTACTAAATCTTATTGGTTTCTCAGTCACACCACTAAACCACTAGAGATTCTCCTGTCTCAATGGAATATTTCCAGGGAAGGAGTGGAGTGGAAGACTCTTAATAAACATATAGGTTTCCAAGTATACTCAAGCAAATTGAAGTGTGATCCTGTCAACCCATACTTTAAAAGAATAAATAATATTTGCGCTGTGATTTGGCATCTGATTGTGGAATCAATACCCCAGTGAAGTGGTATGTATAGAACAAAATAATTTCATGATATACATCTTCTGATTAGGTATATCGATGAATAATGGGTATGTGAATGTTGCGACTTAGAAATGAAAGGGAGAATGGGATGCTGTGACAAGAAGAATTGCAAGCTTAGAGCTGTGAAATGAGAAATGTAAGATGAGCAGATTATGCATAGAGGGGTCAATACAGTTTAACAAATGAAAAGATAGTCAACCTATGTTACCTGCTAACTCTTGAGAAAAGTGTAACACTTGCTTTTTGGTAAATGATGTAAGCTGTAAATGGAGGCACTATTATGAGTTTCAAAGTCAACCATGAATTAATTAATTTCCAATATGGACCCAACAAATAATTACCATTTTCACTATGTACTTGAGTGTTTTTTTTAATCAGAGGAAACATTGCATCCACTACACACAGCAATTTTAGAGAGAATTTTTCATTAAAAATATTAAGCAGCCACCAAACTGCTGGCTACTTTATAGGAAAGGAAAATTTTAATACCTGAGGTTTCTAATAGACTAATTGGCTAACTTTATGAAGAGTATTATCTTTTGCAGAATAGCCACAAGAGACATTGAAACAAATATCTAACTTAACACCACAAGCATGTACTATGTAAGAGTATTGTAACATTTATTTTACCTAATCATTTGATACAGGGACATTGCGAATGAATTGAGTAACTTACTCAAATTCATCTTGATGTAGGATAATGGGCTTGGAATGAAGAATATCTAAAAGGACTGTCTAGAACATTGGATCGTCCTAGCACTGTGTAAAAAGGGCTTTGTCTGTTTCTTTTACAGAACCAGCTATTGCCCTTTGCAAAGTATTGTTTTAAAGTAAGTTTAAGCAGTTGAAATATTAGCAAGAGTGGCTACAAAGTAGTGATATCTTCGCCTATTTAGGCTGTATTTGCAACATAAGGCATATAGTTTCCAACTAAATTAAATGAAATTTGACTTTGATCACTGTAACTATTTAATATCAGATTGATACCTAATTATAATACTGTCAATATTTGTACACTAATTTTCATTGAGGCTTTTCACAAGACAGTCCTAATGAAGCTTGTAAAATCTGTCAACCTAAATGTAGACTTGAAACAATTATGCTGATCAATTGTTTTATGGTTTGTTTTTTCTCAGGCTGCACTTGCAGAGAGTAGTTTACCTTTACTTAGTAACCCAAGCCTGATAAACACCACCTCCAGTGGCTTATTACAGGCAGCCCATGAAGACCTTAATGGTTCACTGGATCACCTCGAAAGCAATGGGAATATCAGCCCAGGATGTTCTCCACAGCAATACACGTAAGAATCTGTGATGCTTATATGTTAGGTGTATTGACAGGCACAAAGATGTATTTTGTTCACATTTTTTTCATTATAAAAGCATAATTGGGAGATCTGGCTACATTCTACAACCCGTATCTGTCTTCCATCTACAATGTGTGTGTGTGCATGTATATATTATATATATATATAGGCCAGCAAAGTATTTTGCACCTTGTTGTTGATGTCAAAAAATTCTGGTGCATGAACAGAAGTGATTACATATTCAACTTTAATTACTGGCAGTCCTATGTTGGAGGGTTTTATATGTTATGTTTTATGCAAAAGGCTACTGTTCCAGTTAATATTTTGTAGCTAACTATGTGATTGATTATGTTAAAATCCTTTCCAGACCATCTTTTAATGGAGCAGTGAGAGTGAAATCATTAAAAATTAATGTTCTGTGGGTTTCGAAAATATGCATAAAGCTTTGAAAAGCCAGGTCCTAATCAGTGATGTCAAACATGTGGCCATTCTTTGTTTACTGACTTTCAGTGGGTGAACTTGTTGAGAGGGTTCCCTTTAACTGATGGCAATGGAGCCACAAGGCAAAAGTGGTCATCTTTTCGAAATATTAATATCACCACTATGTGTTAAGAATACAGATATTTACAATAGCAACTCCATTTGTAAACCTAATAAGCTTAGTGATTATCAGAAGACTATGATTAACTTTCAAATGTGCTAATGTTAAAAGTTTTTTTAATATTTGGATGCACTGGTCACGCATGTAGGCTATTACACGTCTGAGTAGCTTCATACAAAAACATTTGAGGAGAGTCAGATGTCAGTCTTTTGCCACATGTTAGGTTTGTAAGTAAGGTATTTCAATCATAAATTTAATAGCAAATTTGAAATAAACGTAATTTCAAGTCGCAACACAACTGAATTAACAAATAATTTATAAAAAAATACCTGAAGCCTTAATTACAGTTACCAGGTTTGTAAATTTAATCACAATTACTTTTTATTAATATGTAAAAATACAATTGGTTAACTAACATATAATCCCTAATCCCCCACTTTAACTTGCCCCCAACCTATATATTATCTATCTATACACACATACACACCTCAACTAAACAGAAAGTGGAAGAGAGGGGTGAAAATAATAAGGATGAAAGTAAAAAGGTAAGAGTCATTTGTTTCAGATGGTTGTTTCTCACATCTTTCTCCTCTTCAAACTTTACTTTCAGTTCAAGGTTTTCACTGCAGATTCATTTAGGTCTCTGCAGTTTCAGAAATACAGCAGCTTTTCTGGAGATAACATGAGTGAGGGAGAGAGAGGTCCTTTCCTTTCAGCATCCAGGATTCACACTCTACTTTCCTTCAGTCTCTGAAAATCATCTCACTCAGGCAGGGTCCAATCACTACCTGTTACCAGACATAATACAGCCTTTTGGCCAATTCATTGGCCACCAGCCAACCAATCAGACTGAGTCCCACCCCATCTCTCGAGTCCCACCCCATCTCTCAAGAGGTCTGCGAGATTATGAGTGGCATGGAGAGAGTGGATAGTCAAATGCTCTTTCCTAGAGTAGGAGCGTCAAGCACCAGGGGACATAGATTTAAAGTGCTTGGAGAAAATTTTAGAACAGATGTGCGTGGCAAGTTTTTTACATAGAGGGTGGTAAATATATGGTACGCGCTGCCTGGGGAGGGTGGGAGCAGGTACGATAGTGGCATTTATGCTGTATCTAGACAAAGATATGAATAGGGTAGGGATGGAAGGATACGGACTCCGTAAGCACGTATGCCTTTAGCTTGGGCATGTACCATGGTTGGCGCAGGCTTGAAGGGCCTGAAGGCTGTGTTGTTATTTATTCTTTGTTGCCACATAGTCTGAGTTTTGCTGTTCGGAAACTAGCAGCGCCATATACAATGTTGCAACTTCTTAAATTCCTCATTCTCTGCTTGACTTAAAGAAACATGTCCATTAATCATCCATGGATCAAAAATTATAATGGCAAAAATAAAGAAAGAGGGAATAAGTGAATCATTACTTCGGACCCTTGCACTCGTGAGTTTCATTCACTAAAATGTAGTGGTAGGATTCTACTCTTTGTATCCAAATCCCCCCCACCCCCAGCTCTGATCCAATTCACTTGGTAATATGCAATGCATGGCGGTCTCCTGACAGGATTGATATTGCCAAGAGTGGGCATGCCATGATGTGTTTGGGATGTGCCAAAAGTAATACAGAGGGACCACCACTGGAGCTCCATAAGAGGCAAGGGCGGAATTATAGAAATACCTTCAAACTGGCCAAGACGAAGACCAACACAAGTAACTCATTGGAGGGGGGGAGGGGGGATGAGAGTAGTGAGGCCTCTCACTCCATGGGTGTACCTCAGGGTTGTCATTGCCGATGTTCACTGCCTGCCACTATTTTCCGCGCAACAGCTCCAAAAAGCTGTTCACACGTGGAAATGGGAGTGAAATCCACCAGGCACCCAGCCCTGCACCTTTGCTGCCATTTGCACCCGCTGAGTGTGGAAGGAGAGGGCAGTGGCAGCCCCAATAGAAGTCAGGATAACTAAGTAGGAATAAGGAGGCGATAACTTGTGTCGGCCTCAACAATTACATTTTCCTTCACATTTTAGCTGCTTTCAGGATTTTGCAAATTTGCACACGTTGGCTAAGGAGAATCCAAGTCGGAATTAACGGCTAGAGAATTCTGAAGATTTTCTTTAAACTATGATATTCATAAATGTAATAAAAAAATAATATTGCAAAGTAAAGTTTTTTTATTTTACGTATTTTAAGAACAGGTTTGGGACCATTACACAAATTTTAAATATATGAAGAAAATTCTATTTTCACTTAGTTACTTAATTCTTTTAAGGTTGATTTTCATTTCCCCAAATTACCATACATTAGTCGTATTCCCCTGTAAAAATGTGCCAACATTGGGTGGCTGACACTTCGAACAGCGGCTGCTTCAGATGGTAGACAGAATGCAATACGTGAGTCGGGAAGGATTCTCTGGCATTCATAAATTGCCATTGCCCGATTGTCATTTCAGGGAGGTTTATGGCATGCACGCTTCGATCATTCTGCAGATCTTTCAGCCTAAGAAGCCGAGCAAAATTAAGTTTCAAATTAACCTTGTGGGGCCAGGAAGTGCCCCCTTTGGGCCTAATCAAATAATCTGGCTGTTGCAGGCGTAGCACCCTAGCATCTCTGTAATCGCAACATGCCCCTCTCGGTAAGAAAGGTAGATTAACATTCTCCTTGATGTCAAGTGATATGCAACTGGAAATCAAGCTGCAATTTTCTAAATGGATGCTGGATATTGTGCATAATATTCTTTGAAACCTATGACTGTGAACATTCTATTTTCCTCCAGTGGGTCACATCATTATGTGGCCAATTTAGAATTTGGTTCAAAATCTCCTTTAAATTAGATTTCACTCAGATTGATGAACTACTCTCATAGCTGATAATGCGTGGTATTCAAATGTGATTTTTGAGAATGTGATTTCATGAGTAACAATGAAACAAAAAGGTCTGAGGCATTGCCAACACGCCAGCAGTAACAAATCTCCAATTCTATTCAAGGCGTTAATGAGCGTTCTTACCCGAGTGCCAAAGTTGTTCATCTATTTGTTAGCTGTGGATATTTTGGTGAAGTGGCTGAGCAGCAACAAAGTGCCCTCTTTAATAATTTGCCTCTTTAATAATCTGCCTCTTTAATAATTTGCCTCTTTAATGATTTGCCTCTTTAATAATTTGCCTCTTAAGTACTGATAAACGCTGTAATAAAACAACCAAGAGCGCATTCGTAGTGAGCCGTGAAGAACAACATCCTAGTGTGCCCAAAAGTTTGGAAGCATAGTAATATGATTTGGAAAGGAATCACTGTTGGTGGGTTGGATAATCTGGCTGGACATCTTCAAGAAAGATGCATATCTTGAAGGATGCACTGGCAATGTATGTATATTACTTTAAGGTAGAGGTATAGAACGGATTTGAAGAAAAGTAGTTATAAAGATATACATGCAGAAAATGCTGTTCTTGCTGAGAAATGTTTGCTAGTTTAAAAACGAGTAAGATATTCGTGAAAATAGTATGGTTATGCAGCTTGTTTTATAAATACCACGAGGAGGGAAAGAAGAATACTGTGTGTAAAAAATTTTTTATGGGGTCCACATTACTGTTATCTTAAGCTGTGCTGCCTGTATGTTCTCGCTGAGAAATGTTGACTGGAGAGGGATCCCTATTGGAGTCTTGGTAGTGTTTACTGGAGATACATACTGCCTGTGTGTTTGAAGACCATCACATAACAGGAGGGCATGGAGTGTAACAGGTGGTGGAATATGAAGTACTCAGGACACCACTCCATAGGTTCTGGCTGAGGTTATGTGTGGGAAATTCAGAGACATTAGGGAGGATTTTATGGAGCCTACAAGGGCTGAAAATGTAGGGTGCTTCGGCAGGATGTGAAATTTTGATGTTGCGATGTAGAGATAAAGTCAGCGGGGTGTCTGTGGTATGTTGAACATTATGCCTAATAACCCACCTCTGGCGAGTTCATATCTGTAAAACATTTGCACGCCGTGAACACTCAATTCGCGTAAGGCAGTTTTTAATAAAGTTGGCACGGTAGCACAGTAGTTAGCATTGTTGCTTCACAGCACCATGGTCCCAGGTTCGATTCTCAGCTTGGGTCATTGTCTGTGCTGAGTCTGCACGTTCTCCCTGTGTCTGCGTGGGTTTCCTCTGGATGCTCCTGTTTCCTCCCTCAAGTCCCGAAAGACGTCCTTGTTAGGTGAATTGGACATTCTGAATTCTCCCTCCATGTCCCCGAACTGGCGCTGGAATGTGGCGACTAGGGGATTTTCACAGTAACTTCATTGCAGTGTTAATGTAAGCCTACTTGTGACAATAATAAAGATTATTATGATCAAGTTAATGGCGCACAAGAATCTGGTTGCACTCCGCTTTCTATCATTTACAGGTGGCATGCACCAGTTAGCTTTGTGCATTTGAGGCAGAGGTGAGCTGTTTCCCATGTGAACTATATGGCATGAGGCGGTGGGTGTCAAAACGTTGGTGTTCACGTACCGAGAGGTGTGGTGAAGGAAAGGGCCTTAGGGTTATAGGTGTGGTGGTGGTTCTGTAAAGGGTTGGGTGGGGGTTAAGGCACAGATTGAAAGATGGATGAAGTGCCTAAAGAGTGGGGTTGGTGCTATCAATGGTGGGGTCTTGAGGGTCGAGTTGAGGGTGCTGGGTGGTGGAGAAAACAGTCAAAGGGGAAAGCTGTGCTTGGTACGGGGGCAAGTCCAGAGTCTTGCTAGTCTATTGCAAGACATGAGCTAGATCAGAGGCATACGAAAGCATGCATTAAGATAACGGGAGGGTTCAGTGTCAGAGTGCGCATTGGGGCGGTCACACGTGTTGGTACAAGAGGGAGATATAGCATGTGAAGGGAAATAGTAATAGTGTCCAGTGAAATGGGGGGGCAGGGGGGGGAAGAGTTAGAGTTTTTTTTGGGGGGGGGGGGTAAAGGCAATGGGGACAAGTGAGAAGGTAACGGGGAGGATAGAAGGTACAGAATCGAGTTTGGAATGTAACACACACTAGTGCCTTTTTTCAAGCGTAGCCTTTCTGAATATAAAATAGATTGAAGTGGGAGGAGGGTTGTTTTGGGTGGCTGGGGTGAATATTGTGTACAATTGGACAATAAACGGGGCCCCCCAATGGGTTGTTAATCAGATGAGAAGCCTGGATGGGCTCTTTCTCACATGTAGGGTGCAATGCCAACAACAGGCAGCACCCAAGGGGGAGGATGGTTACGGACGCAGACATCCAGGGAAGGCATCGGCAAAGACAGGACCTAGTGCATCAACGCATCCGGAGGACAAGAACAAACTCCCTCCAAATGTCAGAGAGGTAATGCCAAAGAAACCAAAGGGTGTCCTGGTCACCGAGATATGCTGAACTGTTGATCAAGACGCGAGACCACGTGGATTTAGTGGGAACCCCGTGGATTTAGTGGGAACCCCATGCCAGTGGTTACAGTGGTGCTCAATTTCTCCATAGTGATGGCTTCCAGGGCGTGACGAATAATAAGTTGCGGCATCTCACAGGCTTCCACACTTGGGTGCATAAAGGAGGTGACATTTTGTACACTTCATCACTGATAAAGAACAGTAAGAAGTCTTACAACACCAGGTTAAAGTCCAACAGGTTTGTTTGGAATCACATGGCAGTGACTCCTTACTGTGCTCACCCCAGTCCAACGCTGGCATCTCCACATCACTGATAAAGAAAGCCAGGCTGGAAGGTCAACCGTGGTGAGTTTCAAAAGCTAGGTTTTCTTGAATGTAAGGTGTCATTGACTCCATCCACAAGAAAAGTCAGCTGCATTTGTAAATTATAAAGGGCTTCACTGCATGAATGTACAAATGGTGTGTGACCACAGGAGAAGAGCAGGTCTGTGCTCGTTTCTGAAGGAGCTGCCGTGATGCAGTAATCTTGTACAACTCATGGCTCCAAAAACCCAGGTTGATGGATTAATCCATGGTAAGAAGGGCTCTCCCTCGCATAGCTGGGCGGCATCCTCAGAGAGAGGCAGAGAAGTGCTACACTCAAGCTGATGCATTCCCAGAGCCAACATCAGTGTGCCATTATACTTCTTAAAATGCCCGTCCACTGCCTTGACCAGTCTGGATGTGTTCTTCAGTAGGTATCCTAGAACAATAATAGTGTGCACTATACAACCTGGCATTACAATCTGGACAGATGTTGCAAGGGGAAGAGTTCAAAGAAGATCAGCCCTGCTCAGATGATGAGGATTTTTCCGAGCATGATGAGCAGGCCGCATCTCCAAATGAAACTTTTGTGAATGACAGAGGCATGGGAAATGTGCAAGTGAGGCCAGGGACAACCCAATCAGCACAAAGGTTTGCACAACAATAATGCATCTGCATGACCACCGCTCTATCGCAGGACCTCCATCACCTTCCTGCTAATTAGACACAGCCCTGCCATTCTCCCATGCTGAGGAAACTGTAGACCTGTGTCCTCTACCCCCCAGAATAGAATGAGGAGCGGAGCTGTATCACACACACACTCGCTAGTGTGAGTGTTGGTATCAAGGATATCTTAGGGGTATATGGACATCCATACAACAGCCTGCCTTGCCCAATTATTCTGATCCAGCACCATCTTTGGATGCAACGGTACTTGTGCGATTTATTCCCACAAAGAGTGAAAGGGTATCTAGAATGTATAGATAGGGTAACGGCTGTGTCTGCTTTGTAAGCAATGCTCCACAGAATGATCATCACGGAAATGAAAATTTACATGAACGTTCAATAAAGAATGCATAAAAAATGCCTGAGACATAGCACAACAGATGGGCTCTCCATTAACTATGTAAGGTTGCACACAATCCCTGTCATCTCCACTATTTTCTCCTAGTCTCTGCTGTATATCCAGCAGCCTTCTTGATGTTGCCACATCCAAAGGCCCATCATCAATGCGGGCACTGCAGGGGCCTGATCCACATCAGTCCTTTGATCCCTTGAGGACCTAGCCGTCACATCCTCGCTCAGCTGGTGGGGCATGTCTGTGATGGTGCTCACCAGGTTGTGCTCCCAAGTCTATACGCAACCCCTCCTTAAACCATAGGGGTGTAACTGTACTGGCGGAGGTTGACGAGGCATTTGACTGCGCATATTCTGAGGTACTGGCTTCTCCACCCCAGAGCTGCAGACTTTGGGCCCATCTCCTAGCTGCAGCCTGGTCCTTGGCTGGCGATGACCTGCAGTGGAGAACAGAAAGAATCAAATTAAGAATCATCACAGTTTGAGCACTACACATTTCATCGCCTCCATACTGTGTACCTACACATTACAACCAGAATGGTTGCCTTTTCCTTCTTACTCTTGGTTGGTCCAATTTGTTCTCTGCCACCAATCACTCTTGTCCAATCTCCATCGCCTCCTCTTCACCTCCAGTCAGGAACTCCTCCTCCTGTGAGTCGCCTCTCCCTGCTAAGTGCATCGGCATGTCCTGCATGACAAAGTACAGATTTGGTGAAAAGTCAAGCGACATTTAACCCCTTGTCTGCTTGTATCCCCATCATGCATACAGATATGTCATTCACATGTTGCATCCACGCTCCTTGGCCTTTATTGCCATGTGGCACTAAGGTTGATCATGCATTAGCTCTTTTCCCTTTGCTGTCCACTCACACATACTGGCCATATTGATGACTACAAGAGAGACTCCTATTGAAGATGCGACATTTGCCAGTGCAAATCGGAGGAGGTCATTGATCTGTTTCCAGCACTGGACCCAGGTTTGGTGCATGACCCTAGGTTTGCTCACCACCTCTCCCACCTTAGACCAGACTGCCATCTTCAGGAAAGAGCACCTCCCGTCTTGCCCTGCCGGCCTGGAGGTTAATGTACAGGGAGGCTCCGCTGGTCCATAGAGCTAGTCTGCTTTGGCAGTCAAACATTTTTAAATAATGTGGCGCACTCAATCATTGAATGGTCACCTGACTGAGGCTAGCTTTCAATTCCAGAATTTTGTATTAATTAATTGAATTGATTAACTAATTGAATTGAAATTCTGCCAGCTGGTGTGGAGGGATTGTGAACCCGTGTCCCCAGAGCATTAGCCTGGGCCTCTGGATTACCCGTCCAGTTACGTTAGCGTGACACCAATGTCAATGACGCCCGCTAATAGCCGGCCCTCCAGCACGAAAGAAGCTGCAGCTCGAAGTTCAGTGAAGAGGGAGAAGGAGCCTCTATTTTCAGGCACCTTCTTTGCACATCGCAGAAGTTTCAAATTGTAAAAATGGTCACTGCAGCCAAGCTACCATTGTGGATGGGGAAACCCATATGTGACCAGGCATGCGTGCAAGTCCGCAAACAGGATCAAATGGTACTGATGAAAGGTCGGAGCACAGGCCCGTGGTCTGTCATAGGGAGCCCGCCTCCAGGCAGCTAGGCTTGGAGTGGCTGAAGGCCGACAGGAAAATGAATGTTCTCCATTGGCTGCCTGTTACTTGTAAGCATACAGACACTCACTGCGATAATGGCCTGGGGTCGGATGGTACCAGCACGGGGTCGAATGGTACCGGCACACTGGCAGACAATGGAACTTTTCCCACCCATCCTCCTCTGTAGAGGGTTGAAATCATGCCCCACTTTAGGAGATTGATTAATCAATGTATAGATGTTTAGATAGTACAAAGAAGTTTAACTAGCCAATGAATATGTTGCCTAATGTCACAGAGGTCTACAGCACAGAAAAGGCCCTTTGGCCCATCACGTCTGTGTCGGTCAAAAACAACAACCAAAGTGGTCGAATCCCATTTTCCAGCACTTGGCCCATAACCTTAAATATCTTGGCATTGTACTTGCCCATCTACATACTTCTTAAATGCTATGAGGGTCTCTGCCTCCACCACCAATTTAGGCAACGGGTTCCAGACTCCCACCACCTCTGGATGACTTTTTTTCCCCTCACATTCTTTCCACATCTCCTGCCCCTTACCTTAAATCTATGCCCCTAGTCATTGGTCCCTCCACCAAGGGGAAATGTTTCTGCCTGTCTACTCTATCTATGCCCCTCATAATTTTATGCATCTCAATCATGTCCCCCCCCCCTCAGTCTCGCCTCCAAGGATAACAATCCCAGTCTATCCAATCTCTCTTCATAACTAATGCTCGAGCCCAGGCAACATCCTGGTAAATCTCCTCTGCACCCTTTCCAGTGCTATCACATCCCTTCTGTAATGTGGATTCCAGAACTGCACACTATACTCAAGTTGTGGCCCAATCACCACTTGATACAATTCCAGCATAATCTCCCTGCTCTTAAACATTATATCTGAGCTAAAAAAGGCGTATACCTTTGCCTTCTTAACCACTGTATCCACCTGCTCTGCTACCTTAAGGGACCCATGTACATGCACACTAATTTCCCACTGATCCTCAGTGCTTCCCAGGATCCTGCCATTCATCATATATTCCCTTGCCATTTTTCCATGCCCAAGTGCATCATCTTACACTTATACATTGATACATAGAAGATAGAGCAGGAGGAGGCCTTTTGACCCCTCGAGCCTGCTCTGCCATTCATGACGATCATGGCCGATCATCCAACTCAATAGCCTAATCCTTTCTCCTGATAGCCTTTGATCCCATTCTCCCCAAGTGCTATATCCAGCTGCCTCTTGAATATATTCAAAGTTTTAGCATCAACTACTTCCTGTGTTAATGAATTCCACAGGCTCCCCACTCTTCGTGTGAAGAAATGTCTCCTTATCTCTGTTCGAAATGGTTTACCCTGAATTCTCAATCTGTGACTCCTGGTTCTGGACACACCCATCATTGGTAACATCTTCCCTGGATCTACCCTGTCAGTCCTGTTACAATTTTCTAAGTCTCTATGAGATCCCCCTCATTCGTCTGAACTCCTGCGAGAACAATCCCAACCTAGTCAATCTCTCCTCATATGACAGTCCCACCATCCCTGGAATCAGTCTTGTAAACCTTCGCTGCACTCCCTCGAGAGCAAGAACATCCTTTGACGGAGAAGGAGACCAATACTCCAGGTGTGGCCTCACCAAGGCCCTGTACAATTGCAGCAACATATCCCTGCTTCTATACTTGAAACCTCTTGCAATGAAGGCCAACATACCATTAGCCTTCTTTACCACCTGCTGCACCTGCATGCTCACCTTCAGCGAATGGTGCACAAGGACACCCAGATCCCGCTGCACACTCCCCTCTCCCAATTTACAACCATTCAGATAATAATCTGCCTTCCTGTTTTTGCTTCCAAAGTGAATACGCTCACACTTACTCAAATTATACGGCAAATTATCTGGATTGAATTCCAGTTTCCACTGATCAGCCTATCTATATCCTCCAGTAACCTAAGGCTATTGTCCTCGCAATTTACCACCCCATCAATTTTCATATCATCTGTGAATTTGCAGATTAACCCTCCTACATTAATGTCCAAATCATTTACATAAACCCCAAACAGCAAGAGCACCAACACTGATCCCTGCGGGACCCCACTGGACACAGGCTTCCAGCCAGAGAAACACCCCTCGACCATCACCATTTGCTTCCTGCTGATCAGCCAATTTGTCAAATTTCCTTGGATTCCCATGGGCCCTTAGCCTCGGTATCAGTCTCCCATGTGGGGCCTTATCAAAAGCCTTGCTGAAGTCCAGGTAGACTACGTCAAATGCATTGCCCTGCACACCTGGTCACCTCTTCATAAAACTAAATCAAGTTGGTCAGACATGATCTCCCCTTAACAAATCCATGTTGACTGTTCTTGATTAATCCTTGCCTCTCCAAAGGCAGATTAATTCTGTGTTTCAGAATTTCCTCTAATAGTTTTCCCACCACTGAGGTTAGACTGACTGGCCTGTCATTTTCTGGTTTATCCCTTCCTCCCTTCTTGAATAATGGCACCACATTGACTATCCTCCAGTCCTCTGGCACCACTCCTGTGGCCAGAGGGGATTTGAAAATGATTTCCAACCCCCTTGCTATTTCCTCCTTTGGCTCATTCACCAGCCTGGGATAAATTTCATCTGGTCCTGGATATTTGTCTACTTTTAAGTCTGCCAGAACCTCCTCTCTGTCTATGTTAATCACTTTAATTTTACGACAGTCCTTCCTGATTTCTATACCCACACCGTACCTCTCACTATTGAACACCCACAAGTATTAATTTAGAACCCTACCTACTTCCTCCGGCTCCTCACACAAATTACCATTGTGGTCCTTAATGGGCCCGATTCTTTGCCTCCCTAGTTATTCTTTTACCCTTAATGTACTTGTAAAACAACTTGGGGTTTTCCTTTATTTTACCTTTTAATATCCTTTCATGTCCCCTTTTTGCTCTCCTAACTTCCTTTTTTCTTGCACATTCTATAGGCCTCTAGAAAGTCTGCTGTTTTGAGCCCTCGATATCGTCCATAAGCCTTCCTTATCTCCCTATCCAATGCTGTATATCCCTCGATATCCAGGGTTCACTGAATCTGTAGGACTCACCATTTTTCTTCATTGGAAACATGTTGGTCCTGTACTCTCCCAATTTCCTTCTTGAATGTATCCCAGATGCTGTCACAGAATTACCTAAAATTATCTGCTCCCAGCTCATTCTGGCCAAATCATAACTGATCTTATTAAAATCGGCCTTCCCCCAATTTAGGGTGATCTCAGGCCCGTCCCTGTCCTTTTCCATAACACTCTTGAATCTAATGGAGTTAAGATCTCTGTCTACAAAATGCTCCCCCACTGATACTTCAGCCACTCGCCCGGCTTTGTTGCCTAAAATTAAGTCCTTTACCCTACTTTGTTTACTTACATTACTTTCTTGTAATGACCCTGACTTTCACTTATTTGTGTTGTTCCTCAGTTAAACCCTTCCTCTAAAACAAAACACTTTTCAAACTCACAACTGATTCACTGTGAATCTGGCCTTGGGGTTTATGAAACTCAGCTGCGCTGCACTCCTGCCCAGACTGAGACTGAGCTCCACACTCCGTCTTTTTAGCTTTACCTTCTCCAAGTTTCACCCAGCTCCCTGTTTTCACTCAACTCCAACAGCTCTCACGTTTAGCCAAGGAAGTACTCAGTGCAGACACGCAGGTGCACGAGTGCCTTCTATTTTTATAGGCCTCAAATACAATGCTTTGGAAACTGGATTAAGCCAGTTACACAGTTAACCAGCTACAACTGAGAGTGACTCAGCTGACTGCTGTTTCAAAAATGTGACTTAACTTCAATAATCAAAAAAGCAGCTTTTATTTACTAGATTAAAGAACTAATTTAACTTGAAATTAGCCCTGAAATTAAGTTTACTTGCTACTTACCCCTTACAACTTACCGCTTGAACTCTGTTCTTCACCCAATTCCAAAAGCTATCTCTTTTAGGTGTGGACTCACCTGGGCCCTGTACAATTGCATCAAGACATCACTGCTCCTGTACTTGAATCCTCTCGCTATGAAGGCCAACATACCATTTGCTGCCTTTGCAGCTTGCTGCCCTGACATGCTTACCTTCAGCAACTGGTGCACAAGGACACCCAGGTCTCGTTGCACATTCTCCTCTCTCAGTTTATAGACATTCATATAATAATCTGCCTTCCTATTTTTGCTACCAAGTGGATAACCTTACAATTATCCACATTATACTGCATCTGCCATGCATTTGTCCACTCAACTTGTCCAAATCACACTGGAGCATCTCTGGATCCTCCTCACAGCTCACCCTCCCACCCAGCTTTGTATCATCTGCACATTTGGAGAAATTACATTTAGTTCCCTCATCAAAATCACTAATACATATTGTGAATAGCTGGGGTCTCAGCACTGACCCCTGAGGTAGTCCAATAGTCAGTGCCTGTCTAATTTATTTCTACCCTTTTTTTCCAGTCTGCTAATCATTTTTCTAACCATCCCAAAAAATATCCACAATCGCATGTGCTTTAATTTTACATGGGACTTTGTCGAAAGCTCTCTGAAAGTCCAAATGAGCCACATTCACTGGCTCCCCCTCATTAACTCTAGCTACATCCTCAAAGAATTCCAGTAGATTGTCAAGCAGGATTTCCCCTTTCATAAATTCACGCTTACTCTGACCGATCCTGCCACTGTTTTCTAAGTGTTTTGCTATTAATATTGTTTATAATGGACTCTAACATTTTCACCACTACTGACATCAGGCTTACTGGTCTATAATTCCCTGTTATATCTCTACCTCCCTTTTTAAATAGTGGAGTTATGTTAGCTACCCTCCAATCTGTAGGAACTGTCCCAGAGTCTATAGAATCTTGGAAGATTACCATCAATGCATCCATTATTTCTGGAGTCACTTCCTTACGCACTCTCGAATGTACATTATCAGGCTCTTGGGATTTATCGGCCTTCAATCCCATCAATTTCCCCAACATCATTTCCCTACAGTACTGATTTGCTTCAGTTCTTCTCTCTCACTAAACCTTATGTTGCCCAACATTTCTGCTGTTTGTGTCCTTCTTGTGCAGACAGCCAAGGTATGTATTTAGATGCTCAGCTATGTCTTTGTTTCCCATTATAAATTCCCCAGTTTCTGATTGTAAGGGACCTACATTTGTCTTCACCAATCTTTTTCTCTTTACATACAGTCAGTTTTTATGTTCCCCACAAGCTCACTCTCATACTCTATTTTTCCTTTCATAATAAATCTCTTTGCCCTCCTTTGATCAGTTCTAAACTGCTTACAATCCTCACTCCTGTTGTTTTTCTTGGCCAATTTGTATACTTCTTCCTTGGATCTAATACTATAGCAAATTTCCATGTAAGCCATGGATTGGCCACCTTTCCCATGTTACTTTTGTGCAAGACAACAATACACATTTGTTGCAGTTCACCCATGCGTTCTTTGAATGTTTGCCATTGCCTATCCACCATCATTCCTTTAAGTAACATTTCTCAATCCATCATAGCCAACTTGTGCCTCATACCATCATTGTTTCCTTTATTAAGATTCAGGATCCTAGTCTCAGAATCAACTAAGTCACTCTCCGTCTTAATGAAGAATTCTATTATATTATGGTCACTCATCCCCAAGGGGCCAAACACAATGAGATTGCCAATTATTCCTTTCTCATTACATAATACCCAGTCTAGGATGGCCTGCTCCAGTTGGTTCCTCAACTTATCTCAGTATAGTAGATGCATTGCTATTCATTTTCCAAAATGTCCTGCACTCCGGGATCAGATTGGAAAATAATGAATGTAATTCCTCTGGTCAAGATGGGAGAGAGACAGAGAGCTGGAAACTACAGGCCAGTTAGCTTAACATCTGTCACAGGAAAAATTGCTGGAATCTATTATTATTAAGAAGGTTATAGAAGGACATTCAGAAAATCTTAGTGAATCAATATTGCTTTGTGAAAGGAGAATTGTGTTTGACTGATTTATCAGTGTTCTTTGAAGAAGTAACAAACAACATGGATAAAGGTGAACCTGTGAATGCAGTGTACTTGGATTTCCAGAAGGTGTCTGACGAGGTCCACATCAAAGGTTATTGTACAAAGTGGAAGCTCATGGTATAGGGGGAAACACGTGGCTAGAAGATTGGTTAACTGACAGGAATCAGAGAATAGGCATAAATCCGCCTTTTACGGATTGACCAGATGTAACAAGTGGAGTGCTGCAGGGATCAGTGTTGAGGCCTCAACTGCTTACAATCTAGATGGATGACTTGGATGACAAAATCAAATGTATGGCTGCTAAATTTGCAGGTGACACAAGTAAGGAAAGTAAGTTGTGAAGATGACATTAGGAGTCTGCACAGGTGGGTTAAGTGATTGGGCAGAAGAAATGGTAGATGGAGAATAATGTGGGAGAATATGAACTTGTTCACTTTGCCAGGAATAAGAAAAACACATCATACTATTTAAATCGGGGGAGATTGCAGAACTCTGCAATGCAGAAGGATCTGGCCATCCTGGTACATGAATCACAAAAGGTTAGTATGCAGGTACAGTAATTGATTAGGAAGGTAAATGGAGTGTTGTTGTTGCAGGGGGAATGGAATATAAAGTAAGGATTTTTTGCTACAGTTGTATAAGATATTAATGAGACCCTATCTGGAACACTGTGTACTGTTTTGGTCTCCTCAATTAAGAAAGGACATAATTGCATTACAATCAGCTCAGAGAAAGTTCCTTCAACTGATTCCAAGAATCAAGAGTTATCTAATGAGGAAAGGTTGAACAGGCAGCTCATCACTACCTTCTGAAGAGGATTGGGCAATAAATGCTGGCCTAGCCAAATGAATTTTATAAAGGTTGTGCCTGTATCCGTTGGGGTTATTGAAACATGATAAGATCCTGAGGGGATTTGACAGGGTGGATACTGAGAGGATGTTTCCTGTTGTCAGACTGGGAGACACGATTTAAAAATGGGGGGGGGACTCTCAGTTACAACTGAGATAAGGAGAATTTGTTTTTCTCTGGGGACTGAGAGTCTGTGGTACTCTTTCCCTCTGGAGAATTTTGGAAGCAAGGCCATTGAATATTTTTAAGGCCGAATTAGATAGATTCTTGATTGACAAGGGAATCATATGGTATGGAGGTAGGAAGAAAAGTGGTGTTGAGAACACAGATCAGATTATTGATTGCTGGCTTAGCTCAAGGGGTCAAATGATCCAGCTCCTAATTCGTATGTTCGGAGAACGCCACCTCCAGGCAGTTACCTTGCTCCTCGCGACCTCCCTGGAACTGCAGTCCCACTGCACTGTAACTCTAAGTGGTCTTTAATCAGTTGAATCAGCTTTGAGCTAACAGTGCAGTAAATAAAGATAAGTGTGGCCTTGGCGGCGTGTTCCTGGCAAAGGCCATCCCAAAAAGTCCCGTTTGATGGCGGGATCATTCCCAACGCTGCAGGCTCTTTTTTTCCCCGTTAGATCGGGCTCCTGAGCTCCTGTAATTCGGGCTCCTTGTGCAATCCCACTTATAAATTGCTCCATCATTTGGCGGCCGTGCCTTCAGTTGGCTCAGGCCCAAGCTCCGAAATTCTCCCCCCCCACACCTCTCTGCCTCTCTTTCCTCCTTTCAATCACTCCTTAAAAACTACCAGGTCATCTGACCGAATATATCTTTACCAGGCTCAGCGTTTCATTTTGTTTTCTAAAGCTCCTTAGGCCTTTTCCTTATGTTGGTAACTGGGCGTCTTAAAGGAGGAGAGACTACATGAGAGAATTTCACAGCCTTCGGCCTTGACAGCTGATTTAAGCGTCAATCATATTGCTGTGGGCCTGGAGTCACATGTAGTCTAGACCAGGAATGGACAGCAGACATTCATGAACCAGATTACTTTTTATGATTGTTATAACCTGCCTGCTTACCACAGGCTGGGGACTAATGGCAATCCAACAATCCTTAGGGAGGATGAGCTTCCCCAATGACGGGGAAATCATTAGCAGGTCCCTGCATAAATAGAGCTGGTCAGTATGGAACCAGCTAGAGAGGAGCGAGCAGCAAGGGAGTTACTGCTGCTGTTGTGTATATATATATATATATATATATATATGTGTGTTATTGCAAATAAAGTTTACTTTCTGTTCTACAAACTCGTGCTGGATTCTTCATAGCACTCACAAAACTGGCGAAGAAGAAGGGATCCTCTTGTGGAGGACGCGTGAGGTTGTCCCGGAAAAAGGACAGGACGTGATACTACAGGACTTGCACAATGGGCAGCCGGGTGTGACCAAAATGAAAATGTTGGCTCGGAGTTATGTCTGGTGGCCAGACCTCGACACCGACATTGAGAAGGTGGCCCAAAACTGCTCCATTTGCCAGGAGCATCAGAATTATCTGCTGGCCGTGCCCCTACATCACTGGGAATGGCCAGGGCGGCCTTGGGCGTGCTTGCTTGCGGATTCTGCCGGCCTTTTTCAAGGATCCATGTTCCTTCTATTCATCGATGCCAAGTCGAAATGGCTAGAGGTGCATAAGGTGGTAGGCATAATGTCCTGCGCAATGATCGAGAAGATGCGTTTGTCGTTTAGAATGCATAGCCTCCCCGAGGCGTTCGTCACAGACAACGGCACGCCTTTCACAAGTGAGGAGTTTGCGAGGTTCATGAAGATGAACGGCATATGCCAAATCCACACTGCTCCATACCACCCGGCTTCCAATGGGTTAGCGGAGCGCACAGTGCAGACATTCAAACGAGGCCTAAAGAAGCAGTCTTCCGGGTCTATGGACACGAGACTGGCTCATTTTTTGTTTACATACAGGGCCACTCCACATGCGGTGACTGGGGTAGCTCCCGCAGAACTCCTAATGGGCCGGAGACTTCGCACCCACCTTAACATGGTTTTCCCGGATATTGGCGCAAAAGTACGCCACACTCAAGAACGGCAGGAACATGGCCTTTCTCGGCATCGGCCGATTCGGCAGTTTGCGCCTGGTGACCCGGTGTTCATTTGAAATTTTGCTGGTGGTGCCCAGTGTGTCCCTGGCATTATCTTTCGATGAACGGGCCCAATCTCTTACCAGGTGCAAGCCTAGTGTCGTCTCCAGCGCAAGCATGTAGACCACGTTCGGTCCACAAGGCCACCACTTCCAAAGATTACCTGTCCCTGGACCTCACTTCTACAGCCGCAGAGACCAGACACAGTGGAGGGTGTTCCTCACGATCTTCCTCTGGCGCTGCACTCAAAGCCTGCGCAGGTCATTGCAGAATCACGTGGAGATAGGGACGCCGAGATGACAGAGGCTTTGGACTCCGACTCCGAGATGGAGACACAGGACGCCTCAGAAGGGGATCCTTGGTCCCACGGGCCGTGGATGTACAACCGTTAACACCGTTCATCATGGAAGTGCCGTTCTCCATCTCTTAACACGTCGCCCGATCCAGCGCCTCATGCAAATGGTGTCCAGCTTGCGGCAAAATGAGTCTGACGACCTCCTTCGCCAAGGTCTTCGCTGGATTCCTTGGACTTTGGGGGGGAGGAATGTTACAACCTACCTGCTTACCACCGGCTGGGAAATAGTGGCAATCCCACAATCCTTAGGGAGTATAGCTTCCCCAATGAGGGGGGGGCGGAGAAATCATTAGCAGGTCCCTGCATAAATAAAGTTGGCCAGTATGGAACCAGCTAGAGAGGAGTGAGCAGCGAGGGAGTTACTGCTGCTGTTGTGTGTGTGCATGTGTGTGTATATATATATATATATATTTATATATATATATATATATATATGTTATTGTAAATAAAGTTTTCTTTCTGTTCCACCAACTTGTGCTGGATTATTTGTGGCCCTTACAAGAATGATAATTGATGATGGTTTTCTTGATCCTGAACTCGCTTTCAGTTCCAGTTTTTGAAATTCCACTAGCTGCTTTGGTGAGATTTGGGGTGTGATTCTCCGGCAGTGTTGCGCTCAAGGGAGAGAACAACATGGCCGGAGAATCCTGAGAGAGGCTTCCAGAAAGCCTCCTGACTCCTGCACCTCGTGAGATTCTCCGGAGTCCCGCGGGATGTCAGCACCCCGCCCTAAATGGGCGGGACCGAATGACGCTCGGTCAGGTCATAGGTAGGTAGGTCATAAACCTACCTACGGCCTACCTGCATGGGGTCCACCGGCCTACATCAATTCTTCAACCTCCCCTGGGAGACTTCGGCCGAGCACCAATCAGTACGGTTCGCACAAACGTGGACTGGGTGGAACGACGCCCGAGGAGTCTCCCGGGCCATTGGAGACCCCTGGGTGGTCAGGGTAAATTCAGTGTAGTTCCCTGGCCCTCCACCTGAAATGCGAGCATCTTTGCACTGCCCAACTGGCAGCATGGCACTGCCAAGGTGCCGGATGGCACTGCCAAGGTGCTGGATGGCACTGCCAGTCCAGCAGGACTGCTGCTAGGGTGGCTATGCCAAGGGTCGGGTGAGCGGGGCCATGCCCATTAAATGAGGGTGGGGGGTTTTAAAGGGTGGGGGTGTGCAGGGCTGGTAAGTAGGGGCGTCCTGGAGGTTGGGGGGTGGGGGGGTGCTGACTGGTCGGTGGCGGTCCTAGAAGGGAGGGGCTGCTGTAAGGAGTCTTGGGGAAGCTGATCCTCACTTGGGGGGTGTGGGGTCGTGTCCATGTGTGTGGGGTGACATTGCCCATGGGTGGGGGCTGTAACTCACTTGGAAATCCGGGCACCCTTTCAAGACCACAGCCCAATCTCTAAGTTCAGCTCCCCAGTGCTAGCAAATTCTAAGGGTGGGATTCTCCAGCCGTGTCTACCTGGCGACAGGAGAAGCCCCCCCCCCCCCTCCCCCCCCGCCGCCCCCCACACCGCCGAGGTCAATGGATTTCTATTTTGTTGGCGTCTCGTCCGTTGCATTCATGCGGCGGGATGGGCAGACGAATCCCACTCTAAGTGTGGGCTAAACCGATAAGAAACACCTCTGGGCCCCAAAAAAATGACAAAAGTGTCACTGAGTAGCCCTGGGGAGCTCACAGGCAGAGCCGATGGGAAACTCCCTGAATAACCCGCCACAAATTAACTTCAAAATTTTGCGGGAGAATTGCACCCTTGATCTCATATCCCCTGAGCTTTTGCTTCAGCCTCTGGTTTGAAGGTGCTGTGCCATTAATAATAATAACCTTTATTAGTGTCACAAGTAGACTTACATTAACACATGAAGTTACTCTGAAAAGCCCCTAGTCGCTACATTCCGGTTCGGGCACACAAGAGGGAGTAATCCTGTTCGGGCACCCAGAGGGAGAACTCAGAATGTCCCAATAACAAACAGCACGTCTTTCGGGACTTGTGGGAGGAAACCGGAGCATCCGGAGGAAACCCACGCAGACACTGGGAGAACGTGCAGACTACGGACAGACAGTGACCCAAGCCGGGAATTGAACCTGTGACCCTGGTGCTATGAAGTAACAGTGCTAACCACTGTGCTACCATGCCGCCCATTACCATTATGCTGCCATCTCCCCATGCTGAGGCAGCGGTTGGCATAGTGTAGAATCAGCCAATTGGCATTCATACAAGTTATTTTGCATAATTGATGGAAAAGGTACAAAACAATTACAATAATAATAGTTATTTGGTAGTATGGATTTTGAGTATTGCTGTAAAACATTTCAAAGCTTTTTGCCTTGCACTCATCAGACTGTTTGCAAGAATACCGATATAAAGGAAAAAAAATTTAAGAGCCGCTTTTCTTTTTCCAACAATACTCAAATTACAGTTTGGAGATCACTGGTACTGAGCTGTAACGGAGGTTGAAAATTCCTCTATTCTCTCAGTGTGTGACTTTATTCTGCAGCTACAAAGCCAAGCTATAAATGTTCTCACTTGGAACTTTAAGGACAAGAGCATTTCTGCATCTAAGGCTGAGAAGTTCACAACACATGTGTGGGGAAATTGGATTAACCGTCTGCATAACTAAAGTACATTCACTTTCAAAATAGCTTTCCGATAGTCTGGAAAATGAACCATTTGTCGGTCCAGGTAATTCATTGTGTTCTTCCCGATGACTGTTCCTCCTTCAAGTCTCACAAGATGTTCTTGGACCATTTACTGGGGAAGAATAGCTGAGATAATTTCCTGTTGTCTACCTCATGGTTTTTATCATCAAAGAACCTTCTGCTGGGTCGGCTGCAGCCAATGCTAAAAGGTTCCACTTGCCCATATCTGATGGATAACGCCCTCATCCGTCAGATACCAATCTGCCCACTGGATATCAGCCTGGTATATAGAATCATAGAATTTACAGTGCACATGGAGGCCATTTGGCCCATCGAGTGTGCACCGGCCCTTGGAAAGAGCACCCTACTTAAGCCCACACCTCCATCCTATCCCCATTATCTAACATTTTTAGACACTGAGGGCAATTTAGCATGGTCAGTCCACCTAACCTGCACATCTTTGGATTGTGGGAGGAAACCGGAGCACCCAGAAGAAACCAACAGGACTCCAGATGTGGCCTCACCAATGCCCTGTATAACTGTAGCATAACCTCTCGATTTTTGTATTCAATTCCCCAAAGTTCTATTAGCTTTCCTAATTATTTGCTGTAGCCGTATCCTAACCTTTTGTGATTCATGCACTAGGACGTCCAGATCCCTCTGCATCTCAGAGCTCTGTAATCTCTCACCATTCAGATTATTGCTGCCAAAATAGACAATTTCACATTTTCTCACATTATACTCCATTGGCCAGATCTTTGCCTATTCAATTAACTTACCTATATCCCTTTGTCATCTTCACGCATCTTTAAACACTATTTCCAACAGATCTTAAGCGAACTGGCCTGCAATTTCCTGCTTTCTGTCTCCCATTTTGTCTGTTTAAAAATGATGTAGCATGATGTTTGAATTTTTCTGAACAATAATTTATACTATAAATTGCACAGGCCAGAGCAAATGGCTGGTGGAGGCATGAAGTACAGAGCAAAGACCTGTACTGCCACTTGAGTACATTGGCAGAGAATGAGTTACCTTCAAATGTCAGGGACACAGTGGCGGGCGAAGCTTGGGCTCTCCAGAGCCACAATGACCTCTCTCTGCGAGATGCTGGCAGGGGCAATAGTTCTCAGTGGTCACCGAATGCCAGTGGCCATCATATTAACTGTTGCACTGAATTGCTTTGCCAATGGATTCATTTGTGCTGCTTGTAGAGATTCCAGCTCGTCATACCACCTACTGCACACCACTGCATTAAGGTATTTACAGATGCAATGGGCGGGACTCTCCATTGTGAGTCCACCTCACTACCGCTGCCTGTGAGGACGGAGAATTTGTTGCTCAGCCAAAACTCCATTCACTGCAGCGGGGGAACAGAGAATCCCGCCGCCGTGAATGGATGGAGAATCTATGTTTCGAAGGATAGGTCAGTATATTGCATTTTCGCTGGACCATGACAATCAACTGACAAAGCCAGAGGCGTTGCAGCAATGGCAGGTTCCCCCAGGGTTCAGAGAGCAATAAACTGCTACCACGTTAACATAGAGGCTCCAGGAGGCCAGTCCTGTACATTCATTTACAGGAAGGGCTATCATTCCTCAAATGTCCAGTTGGTATGTGACTACAATCGAAGAATTATGCAGGTTTACACCAGCTACCCAGGCAGCAGCCATGACTCCTACATTTTCCGGAACTCCTAAATGCCAGACATGATACACTGTGTGGTTGACTTCTGGGTGAAGGGTTATCCATCTGAGTCCCTAAGGGCTGGTGGAGTCAGTGGGCGAAGGTTCACCTGCGCTGGACACACAGAAATAAGGACATTAATTGGCCTTTCACAGCCTTTATGGTGTCTGCAAGAATGAAATATTCAACACCATTAGCGCTTTATGGATAATGAGATATGAACCTTGCAACCATAGAACCACTTTTTAAAAATAAATTTAGAGTACCCGATTATTTTCATTGCAATTAAGAGGTACTTTAGAATGGGCAATCCACCAACCCTGCACAATCTTGGGTTGTGGGGATGATCCCACGCAAACACGGGGAGAATGTGCAAACTCCACATGGACAGTGACCAGGGGCCAGGATCGAACGTGGGTCCTCAGCACCATGAGGCAGCAGCGCTAACCACTGCACCACTGTGCCGCCCCCTCCATAAAACCACCTATAACAAACTCTCAAGATTTCTACCAGGATGTTTCCCAGCCTTTGAATGGATAAACGATACATGTACAATTCTGCGTCAGGCCTCAATAACCCTCCGTCTAGCCTTCACCCCCATCTGTGTCCCAAATCTGGATAAAGCTCCATGCAGTCTCAACAGCCCCAGACCTTCCTCCAATTTCACTTCTGCAAATGGAGCGGCTCCTTGGAGCACAACAGGCCTAAGGCCAAACACCACGTCCATTCCTCACCGACACCACAGTGCCACGTTCATAGATGCACCTGCATAATGTTGCCTCAGATTTTAGAGGTACTGTCGAGGCTTGAACTTTATCAATCATTCCCTTTACTTCCTTGTACACTAATACCTTCTGCCTTTAATTGATGACTTATTTGCTGGGTTGGCTGGAGGGCAGCATTTTAGTAAAAGTTGACCTTAGTCAAGCTTATCTGAAGATAAATGTGGATTCCGATTCACAACAGTATTTAACAATCATGACACACAGGGGGCTACTCCGACATAAAAGCCTCCCATTTGGCATCAGGTCTGCACCTGCATTGTTCCAATGTGCCGTGCATCAAATTCTAAGCGGATTAGAAGGGGTTCAGTGCTACTCAAACAATATCTTAGTTACTGGGAATAATGAAGAATAGCACCTTCAACATTTAAGAGCATATCGTGCAAACCTGCCGCCAATCAATTCATATAGACTATGCTGGACCATTCGAAGGATGAATGTTTTTCATTGTGGTAGATGTGTGCTCCAAATGACTTGAAGTCACCATGGTGAAGACAACTTCCTCGGAGTGGCCAACAGAAATACTGGGTGTGATTTTTGCAAGATTCGGTTATCCTAACCAACTTGTTACTGAGCATCGGCCACAAGTTATTTTGCAAGAATTTACAAATTATCTAAAGGAGAATGGAATCCAATACATCTGAGCTGTTCCTTATCACCATGGAAAATGGGCTGGCTAAAAGGTTTGTTCAAACAATGAAGCTGTCATTGAAGGTAACTTGTGAGCAAGGATCATTGTCTAAGCCAATTCCTGATGGCATACGGGAATAGAACACATTTGACAACCCAAGGTTCTCCGGCATTACTCGTAGTAAAACGTCAGTTACGCAGAGTTTGATTTGCTGAAGCCGCCTAAGATAAGAGAAATTGTTGAGAGGAAACAGCAAAGTGGCCAACGTTTTTCATAAAGGCCAAGAAGTATTGGCAAGGAACTCTACTACCAGTGAGAAGTGGATATCTGCTATCGTCTTAGCACAGACAGGACCCATCTCCTGCACCATTCAAACTTGGGACAATGTTGCCTGGAGAAAACACGCTGACCATCTTTTAGCAGCTTGAACAAGGTTGCCAGACGCAGAGTCAACCGAGAGTCCACAACAAACTGCCAAGTGAAGACCTATACATACCTGAAAACCTGACCATATCTGAAACAACTGTCGAAGACAGTACCTTAGTTGAGGGCATTTCAACACCGAGTTAACCTTCAAGTTCTACGTTGACTCCGGTTGGGGCAATGCCGGATGTAGTCCAAACGAAACCAAAAACGCAAGAGGTTCCAGTCAACATGAAAAAGCAGATGCCTGAGGTTCGCTGACCAACCACACAGGAATAAATGTCCTCTGAAACATCTAACTTGTTGACTATGTTATTAATTGTTCATATTGTAAATTTTGTTTCATTTCAGGAATCTCTGATGTAAAGGGAGAAGAAAGTGTTGTGTATTCGTGTTTGTTCCCAGTTGGAACGAGGTTACTTTAAGAGTTCGATCACGTGATGTATTGATGATGTCATCAGCCATTTGGGCAGGCTAACAGTCAGCCGTGTCTCGCAGCCCATTCAGTAAACTCCTTTCCAATAAAGTTCTTGTTTGTTGTTACCTTTGTGGGCTGCAAGCCTATTCTTTGAAAGTACCATGTGCTGGGTGACTGAGGACGGTCTCCTCTTCCCCTTGGCTAGCATCGGGCCCTCTGGGCTGGTGGACACAGCCTGGAGGAGGGTGTGAAGGGAGTCATCCTCAAAACATGGCCGCCTATCTATATCGTTTGTAAAATACTCTCCTGATCCCAGCTGGATCTAAGGTGTCAGTTCCTGGATGACCTTTATATGACAGGCTATTAGAGTGTCCATGGGCTCCCTGCCACTCAGCGGGAGAACACATACTTGACAAGGCTCATGGGATGGCTAATTGCTTCTATCCCGGAGGCCCCGTGCGGGTTGTAACAGAAAAATTTTTTCAGAATGATATTATTTAACTCCAAAAATACCTGGGGCGGAACTCTCCAACGCCCCTCCCCACCCCGGCCGGGTCAGAGAATCCCCGGGGAGGTGGCGTGAATCCCACCCTGCCGCTCCGACAACAGCTGCCGTATTGTCTGGCGCCGGTTTTCGGGCAGGGGCAGGAATCACGCCGGTCGGGGGCCGTTAGCAGCGCCTCCCCACCACCGGCAATTCGCTGCGCCCCAATGGGCCGAGCGGCCGCCCGTTTTGGCCAGTCCCCCGGGGTCGGACCCCCCCCCCCCCCCCACCCCCCCGAGGACCGCAATTGGGGCCCACTGATCTGTGTTCCTTTGCTGTCGGGGCACTTCTTACTTCCGCGCCAGCCCCTGTAGGGTTCCGCCATGGCCGATGCGGGGAAGACACACCCCTGCGCATGCGGCAGAATACGCCTGCCGGTCTGCGTATGCGCAGAACCACGCCGGCACTTCTGCGCATGCGCTAACTCGTGCAGCCTCTCCACTGCCGGCCTAGCCCCCGGAGGTGCGGAGAATTCTGTTACTTCTGGTCGGCCCGCGCCGGAGTGGTGCCGGGGTCGGGCCATCTGCTGATCACGGAATTGGATTTGGATTTTGTTTATTGTCACGTGTACCAAGGTACAGTGAAAAGTATTTTTCTGAGAGCAGCTCAAACAGATCATTTAGTACATGAAAATAAAATACATAGTAGGGCAACACAATGTATAAAAGAGAAAGATTAGCGATAATGTTAGTGTTAGAATTAAATTTTAAGGGATTAGTATGGTTATGAGATGTGGCAAGAGGATCTGTTTGGGAAAGCTCGTGGAGAGTCGCCACGCTCCGCGGAGCGCCTTCCTGAGAATCCTGTTAGATATAAAAACCTCCTTCTGGCCTTGACCTTCAGTAAATCGCACTGTCTTGCATCAGATGACCCCCATAAACGAGTGGCTTTGATTTTGGCCACTGGTCATCTCTGCCTCCGTTTCCGATTGATGGCGGAATGACAATGCGGTGACATGACGAGCTGAAAACCTGCCTTACAGCCCCCAATTGGATCATTGCCATTTTATACGGTGTGCAACGCTGTCAGGGCCGAGAGTCAGTAATCTAGCCCCTTCTGGGTGCGAGTCCCACCCACCGAGATGCACCACATTATTCAACCCTTTATATTTTTGGTCTGTTCTCCTTTCTCGTGCTTTTACCCACTTATTGTCACAAGTCGTCAGAGTGCACTCTTAAAGTTCTGTGTTCCTCTGCAGTTTGTTAATAAAGTTGAGGACTGCAAAGAGTTAACTCGGGGCATCTGTATTTCAGGATGTCTGATTGTTCCTGTGTGCTGTCGTGGTCACAAATTTATCTTTCGCAGGGGTCAAAGGCTAATGATTAAACTCTCTCAGCATTCTACACTTCAATGTTCCTCTGAAAAGAAGGTGCCTCTCTCTGAAGCTCACGTCGTAAGAAAGGGAAAATATTTTGAAATCTTGTGTAATATTCTTAATAATCAAATGATAAGTCAAACCTCATTTCGGCTCTATGCCCTGACTAAAGCAACCCAAAGCAATATCCTGAATGAACATCAAAATCTTACAAAGTTTGATGCAGAATAATGCTTAACGGCCTGACGAGCTTTTGGACAGGTATATGTTTAATACCCGTCTGAATTTGATTCTCCGAACCATTGGCTATTTTCTAACATACTATCTATATTAAAAATCTTAAATCTACGCACAATTCCTGTCAAGTTTTTCCCCCCTATTATAAATTCTTATGTCCACTAGAGGGAGGATGTAATTACAGCCTAACAAATTTACATAGGCCATTTTCACTATAAATGCGGACTTTAGAATTTAAAATGGAAATGCAAAGATACAGAAAGAATGTCTGACTTTAAAAGTGGGACTGAGCTCTGTCTGTATTCTCGGGTCCAATTACCCCGCCACTCCTTAACTTCCCTTCATGCGAATACGACATGTGATTTTGACTCCTTGCCTTCAGGGTTGTTCAACTGGTAAGTGGTTAGTGCTTAACTCACGATAAAGTGTCCACTGCTGTTCAAATAAAACCAAGTGGTGGGACAACAGCACTCTTGGGTGGGACTCTCCATCCCAGCAGCCGACCAATGGGGTTTCCCGTCGGGAATAATAATAATCTTTATTAGTGTCACAAGTAAGCTTCTATTAGCAATGAAGTTACTATGAAAATCCCCTCGTCGCCACATTTTGGCGCCAGTTCGGGTACACAGAGAGAGAATTCAGAATGTCCAATTTGCCTAACAGCACGTCTTTTGGGACTTGTGGGAGGAAGCCGGAGCACCCGGAGGAAGCCCACGCAGACACAGGGAGAACGTGCAGACTGCGCAACGACAATGAAACAAGGCGGGAATCGAACCCGGGTTCCTGGCGCTGTAAAACAGCAATGGTCACCACTGTGCTACCCCCGGCATGATTGTGCTGCTGGCGAAACGGAGGATCCTGCCGACGGAGAATCCTGCAGCTTGCGTCATACTTTTAACTGAATTTTTCGAAAATATCCAGGAAGCTCCTGTGTGTGAGAATTCCCATGTGGCAAGTTTCAGTGAAAGCTCTTTGGAGAGGTGAGGAAGTACGAGCATTGAAAATCACATGGTTCTATAAGGTGCTTTGAAAGTGCTTTGTGCTCAATGGATGTGTTTTAAACTCCCGGTAAGTAGGCAAATGCAGTTGGCCACGGCAAAGTTACAAACTGTAAATGATGAAAGATCGGATAATCATTTTCTTCGGTGGTGTTGCCCGAAACTTTTGGGCAATTATTTGCGTTTCTTTGAATATACCATGGGCTCGTGCATGTTCGTTCAAGCAGGCAGGCCCCCACCTTAATGTTTCATCCGAAAAGTAGCAAAGTTGACAATGCAACATTTTTTCTCAATATTGTGTCAGCCTCGGTGAGATGCTCAAATCCCGAGTGGGCCTTCCAGCTTACGGTTGACTGTGTAAAGACAATGAGCTGGAAGATGCAGCTAAATAATGGCCCCTCCCCAACTGGGAGGTTTCTCCAGTCCTGACGAAGTCAGCGGACTCTTTGAACGGCTCGCCGCATTTCACGGCCCTGCCCCCCGGCCGTGACAGGGCCGTAGCATTGTGCCCAATGATGGAGCTGGCTGTTATTTCTGGATAAATCACACAGCTTCTTCAGGCAAGGACGGATGCAAGGTTAAATGTGAAAATCCAAATGTTATTGTCAGATGCATTGGTAATTTCCCACCCCTAACATCTCACGTTCTGAACTCAAATGCAATATTCCTTTGTGAAATTCCTGTACTTGCATGGCAGTTGCAAAGTAAACTCACCACACAAGTTGGGTCTTATCCATTTCAGTCGAGGTATCTTGTTTTAACAGCAGATTCTATGGTTCCCTTTTACACGTGTGGCACCTTATTCCTGCTGTTTAAAATTGTTGGTGAAGATTTTTTAAAATTAAATTAATTGATTTTACTTTTCTTAATTTAAAAAAAATATATTTTTATTTGACAAATTTTCACCGTGCAAAAGAAATACAAGAACAACCCCAACAATACAAAAAACAATCCCACCCAAACCCAGAACCGCCCCCCCCCCAAACCCTCCCCCCAGTCCCCCTCCTCAACAGTCAATGGTAAGCAACACCCAAAAGTAAATATGGAAGAGTATCATATCATATACATATAAATGTCAAAACCCATGCTCTACCTCACCATAACATTAAATCAATCTTGTTGCTAAGATAAAAATATTAGTCCTGAAATTCTACTTTAGGATGCTTACATATGAATGCTCAATATGCTAGTTTGAATGGTGTGTGAACCCCTTCAGTTTAAACGGTTCAATACCTCCGTTGAAATAGCAAAAGAACAGATTTTAGATCAGCACATTAAGTTTTTTCACTGTGAAGCCACAGTGCTAGCCACATGCTACCGTGCTATCCTGACCAGGGAAACACTGCAGCTAAAGCAACCCTGTCAAACAGCAACGACCTTTTTTTTTAAACAGTGGTCGAAGATATTGGCCGAAACGTCAGGAGATCTCTATCCATTTCTTCTAATAGTCCTATCAGATTTAATTTTACAGACATCTGGAGCTTCAGCTTAACATCTAAGCAGGAAATGTGCAAACGGCAAGTCCTGCGCGGGAACACTTTGAATAGCTTTGTGAAGTTTGAACCCACTATCTAACCACTGCTCGGAAGCTGTATCACTTGTGAAACCTCGGTCACAGAGACACAGACACTGGTGAAGAAAAAATGAGTCAGTGCAAAAATGCATTTTCAGAGTGTCCCTTTTTCAACGAGGAGAATATGGCAGTGTTCATCCAGAACATGTGCAATGAAGGGCGGAGGAGCGGGAATAGTGAGACATCATTTGTAAAAAAAAAACTTATTCCAGTACCAAAAAATAAGATCAAGTCATCTGTTCCTCATGCTAGAAAATTGCCACACGTGTTAATGATAAGCGGAGCCATTGTGGGTAATTAAAACAAATGGTTCATAATGGTGATTTGGTGCCTTGTGCTTTTTAAATAAACGATATGTAGGCAATTATATCTACCTTCTTTGGGGAAAATTAAAAGAATTTCAAATCATATTTAGACTGAGAAATAACCTGCGTATTTGAATAACTTATTTAGGCACATTACCAAACAGGAATACGTGATGAGTGATATGCAGAATATAATGAATTGTTTTACAGTGGTTTAAGAGTTCAGCCAGAGGCAGTCACCCAAGTTCGCATTCCATTGGCTGTGTAAAGAAGCAGATGAGATCATAGGCCCATGTAAACCTTGACTGCAAACGTTCTGCCAGATTAAAAAAGCTGGTGCCTGGATTTCGCACTGAGGTTCAATATGACAGAGTGGAGATCAGCATTGGTAGGGTCAGGTGAGCAGAGTGGCTCCTCTCTTTTCCCACTCTTCTTTTGACTCCAGCAGTTTTGTTTTGTTTGAGAAGAGCATACTGGCCAGTTTACTAAGTACTTTAGGCACAACGGCCAGAATTTTCCCAAATTCTGGCCGGGTGTCAGGTTCAGACTGAAAACCGATGTGTATCTTTCCAGATGCATGGCCGAGCTTTCACTGATCGTCTGGCAATCAGAGCGCAGAAAATCTGGGGGCGTGGTTCGCGCCGTCACTCTGGCGGGGCGGCGCCTGCCCAGATGTCGGGGCACCACCTTGAAAGCGCAGCCCGATCTGTGTTATAAATAATTATAAATAAACTTAATCCCAAGGACAGGGAGGAATCCCCCCGCCTCTCCCCGCCACTCCCTCTGTGCACATCGGGGTGACCCTCCACCCACCACTGAAGTATCGAGCTCTCCCCAAACCTCCTTCACAAACCGCACAAGTATCGGGGCTCCTAGAGGACCCTGGCAAGGGGCAGTGCCAGGATACCGGGGAAGTGTCAAGGTACCAGGGGGTAGCGACAGGTCACTGCCAGGCCATGTCCCTCAGAACCCAAGCGCGATACTTACCTGCAGTATACTTTTTTTTAATAAATTTAGATTACCCAATTATTTTTTCCAATTAAGGGGCAATTTAGCGTGGCCAATCCACCTACTCTGCACATTTTTGGGTTGTGCGGGCGAAACCCACGCAGACACGGGGAGAATGTACAAACTCCACACAGACAGTGACCCAGAGCCGGGATCGAACCTGGGACCTCAGCGCCGTGAGGCGGTTGTGCTAACCACTAGGCCACCGTGCTGCCCTACCTGCAGTATACTTAACGTACCGATCGGCACGGTAGCATAGTGGTTATCACTGTTGCTTCACAGCACCAGGGACCTTGGTTGATTGCTGGCTTGGGTCACTGTCTGTACAGAGTCTGCACGTTGTCCCTGTGTCTCCAGGAATTTCCTCCGCGTGCTCCGGTTTCCTCCCACAAGTCCCGAAAGACGTGCTGTTAGGTGAATTGGACATTCTGAATTCTCCCTCTGTGTACCCGAACAGGTGCCGGAGTGTGGTGACTAGGGACTTTTCACAGCAACTTCATTGAAGTATTAATGTAAGCAACATTAGATAAATCATTTGTAATCCAAAAATATACCATAAATGTGTCCCTAAATTGAGAGGTATATTCATGATCTTCTTTGTCCAGTTGGCCCGCCAAGAAATGTCTTCAGGGACAACAGCACTCTTGGGTGGGACGCTCCATCCCGGCAGCCGACCAATGGGGTTTCCCGTCGGGAATAATAATAATAATCTTTATTAGTGTCATAAGTAAGCTTCTATTAGCAATGAAGTTACTGTGAAAATCCCCTCGTCGCCACATTTTGGCGCCAGTTCGGGTACACAGAGAGAGAATTCAGAATGTCCAATTCGCCTAACAGCACGTCTTTTGGGACTTGTGGGAGGAAGCCGGAGCACCCGGAGGAAGCCCACGCAGACACGGGGAGAACGTGCAGACTCCGCACCGACAATGAAACAAGGCGGGAATCGAACCCGGGTTCCTGGCGCTGTAAAACAGCAATGGTCACCACTGTGCTACCCCCGGCATGATTGCGCTGCTGGCGAAACGGAGGACCCTGCCGACGGAGAATCCTGCAGCTTGCGTCATACTTTTAACTGAATTTTTCGAAAATATCCAGGAAGCTACTTGTGACAACAATAAAGATTATTATTGAGCCGCCGCATGGTCACCACCATTAGTTTTTGTTTTTGAAAAACAGTAGTGACTTGCGTCAGCATGACGTCACGGTACTGGGTGGGAAGATACATCAAGGATGGATGTTATGGAGTCAAGCTTGGTAACTATCTGTTAATGTATTAAAATGTATGGAAATCAGGGCCGGGATTCTCCCCTACCTGGCGGGGCGGGGGGGTCCCGGCAGGACAGGGTGGCATGAACCACTCCGGCGTTGGGCCTCCCCAAAGGTGCGGAATTCTCCACACCTTTAGGGGCCAAGCCCTCACATTGAGGGGCTAGGCCTGCGCCGGTGTGGCTCCCGCTCCGCCGGCCTGCGCGAACGGCTTTTGACGCCCCGCCAGCCGGGGCCGAAAGGCCTTCACCAGCCGGCGTAAGTCCGTGCAGGTGCGTCAGCGGCTGCTGACGTCATACTGGTGCATGTGCAGGGGAGAGGGTCACTTCCGCCCCCGCCATGGTGAAGGCTATGGCAGGGCGGAAAAAAAAGAGTGCCCTCACGGCGCAGACCCGCCCACCAATTGGTGGGCCTCGATTGCGGGCCAGGCCACCATGGGGGCAACCCCCGAGGTCAGATCGCCCGACGCCCCCCCCCCAGGACCCCGGAGCTCGCCCGCGCCGCCAATCCCGCCGGTACCAGAGGCAGTTTAAACCACGCCGGCGGGAAAAGCCTGTCAGTGGCGGGGGGCCTGCTGACCGGCGCAGCACAATTCCTGCCCCCGCCGAATCTCGGGGGGCGGAGAATTCGGTACACAGCAGGGGCGGGATTGACGCCGCCGGTTCCCGTGGAGGGGAAGATCTCAAACTGAGATCTCGCTGGTGCAAATCCCGAATTAGGCTGCTCGTGCGATTTACTGGCCATTACCGGATATACGGCCATGGGCAATGGCGCCGGTAGATCGCAACCAGTGATTATCAATGAACCAATCGGACAGATGATTCTGAGTTTAACAAATAAAGAGTTTAACTTTATAGAATTGAAACCGAGGAAAATAATAAAATACACTCCAACTTCCACACACACTGACAAGAAGATCACATACACATATTGCAGAGTGGGGCAGCAGAGGGTGGGCAAATTGGAGTCCAAAAGAAGTCAAATGGAATTCCGACCGTTGTTTGGTGACTTGACTGGCTTCAGAATTCCCTTTGGTAGTCCAGGTGCTTCCAGTTTAAAGGTGTAGCCGGCTGATTTGGTTGTTCTTGTGGTAAGTGCTGGGTTGAATGTCTTTTCATAGTTATCTGTTTTCAGCAGGGACACCCCTGAATGGTGACGGCCAGCAAACAGGGCTTGAAACTTGTCAGGTGGGTTGGACAGGGAACGGAGGCAGGAGAGATCGCCACTTGGGACTTCTCTTTAAGCTGCTTGTGGAATCTGGAAATCTATCTTAGCCAGGGTCCCATTGTCGAAGCGATTAGTCCAAATCACACATCTCCAAAAGTTGAATGCGTCAAGTGATTGCCTTGATCATTGGACAGGAAATAGGAGGCCTTCACGCTCTCCTGTAGCCTAATGGGTTTGCAGACAGACTGTCTCCATTTCAGTGAATTGGAATGTATTGTAATGGCCATCGGAATAGCCATCTTTGGCTGTAGTTTATGTTGAAAAATCATTTTTAAAAGTTCAATTACAGCTGGTGGAGTAAAAAATATCATTAATTAACATAAAAGCGTGCCTTCATGCCGCACAGCGTCACGGAACTGGGTTCCTGACTCGGTCTAAGAGCAGCGGAGCATTCCCAAAGAAGTAGAATCTTGGAACAGCACCAAAGTGAGACCTATTTAGTAATGGGAGAAATGTCGCTACCGTCAAAAGCATTAGTGATCCTTTGCTCGGAGATAGATAAGATCCCAATCTAAAAGTTGTCTTTTAGATTTCTTATGATTATTTAAAAAGGTATATGGCAAGATCACTTTGAGTCTGTGGCAGAAAACATGATAATACTCGAGGCTTGCAACAATAAAATCGTACTTCATAAAAAGAAAACGGCGGAGGGCTGTTATTTATTGTTTGTAGCTAGATAATTGCAAAAGGTTGACATTTCCACAGCGGCACAGTGGTTAGCTCTGTTGCTTCATAGCGCCAGGGTCCCAGGTTCGATTCCTGGCTTGGGTCACCTCCTGTGCGGAGTCTGCACATTCTCCCTGTATCTGCGTGGGTTTCCTCCGGGTGCTCCGGTTTCCTCCCACAAGTCCCGAAAGACATGCTTGTTAGGTGAATTGGACGTTCTAAATTCTCCCTCCGTGTACCCGAACAGGCGCCGGAATGTGGTGACGAGGGGCTTTTCACAGTAACTTCATTGCAGTGTTAATGTAAGCCAGCTCGTGACAATAATAAAGATTATTATTATTACATTGCTAAGCTACTTAGTGATTACAAAAGTATTTTGAACAGTTCAGCAAAGACCGACATCTGCACAGGCAGGATTCCCCACCTCCTCCCCCCCCCCCCCCCCCCCCCCCCCCAAACACCACCATTGGGCGGAGGCAGAATCTTCCGCTCCTGCAGCCATCAACGAGGTTTCCCATTGTTCGCACCCCTTGCCACTGTGAAACCTGCAGTCGGGGCATCGCCTGTCAGCGGGACCGAAAAATCCCGATGGCTGTGACGGCCAGAAGATCCCACCCGTGATTACCGCTGGGACAGAACTTTCAGTTTTCCAGCATTTGGAATGTATTTGAGAATGCCTGAGAAACGGTGCAGAATGGTGCAGAATCTCAGTCAAGACATGCCCAGTCATTAATTTGCTCTGAAAGTAAAAAGCATCGCTTTTTAGAAATAGTTGAGACGAGTTGAATTAGTCTGGGCCGGAATTGTCCAGTCGTGGCGATTCACTTTTCCCGTCCGTGGACTTCCCGGTGGCGTGGGATGGTTATCATGCGGAATCCCATCGACAATCGGTGGGAAGATAGAATCCCGCCATAGAGCGGCACGCGGCCAAGAAACACGCTGCTGGGGCACTGGAGAATCCGGCCCAATGTTTCCTTTTGACCTGCCTTTTTCCCCTAAATTGCAAATATTAATGACATCACAGAAACTGGCCATGTGAGAGAGCTGAGTTACCAACACTGGAGAGGCAATATTTAAGCAAAGATGCTTCAGCAGTTTATTTCAATTGTATTCCAATTCAATCTCTCTCAACACTGGGGTCAGTGGTGCCTTCCCGCTAGATTTCCTGATGATGCCATCCGTGGTCCGTGTTGAAAGAAAAATATTTCATCAATTAGCAGGGGCACTCAAAATATGTGTAGGAATCTTGAGTTTTAAAATAACGCGCAGATAGTGAGACGTGCTTTATAACACATTATAAAATGAGATCTCACATGAAAGGCCGATGATGCTAAAAATTTTGCTGTAGAATACTAGTGTAAAAAAAATTAATGTGCTGATCTAAAATCTGTTCTTTTGCTATTTCAACGGAGGTATTGAACCGTTTAAACTGAAGGGGTTCACACACCATTCAAACTAGCATATTGAGCATTCATATGTAAGCATCCTAAAGTAGAATTTCAGGACTAATATTTTTATCTTAGCAACAAGATTGATTTAATGTTACGGTGAGGTAGAGCATGGGTTTTGACATTTATATGTACAGATACTCTTCCACATCTGTGTGACTAAGAAGTCTTACAACATCAGGTTAAAGTCCAACAGGTTTGTTTCGGATCACTAGCTTTCGGAGCGCAGCTCCTTCATCTAGTGTTGTAAGACTTCTTACTGTGCCCACCCAGCACGGAAGCACAAGTGGATAACAGTGTGGCTTCACATCGCCAGGGTGCCAGGTTCGATTCCCCACTGGGTCACTGTCTGTGCGGAGTCTGCACGTTCTCCCCGTGTCTGCGTGGGTTTCCTCCGGATGCTCCCGTTTCCTCCCACAGTCCAAAGACGTGCAGGTTAGGTGGATTGGCCAAGATAAATTGCCCTTAGTATTTTTTTAAATATAAATTTAGAGTAGCCAATTCATTTTTCTTTTCCAATTAAGGGGCAATTTAGTGTATTCGATTTACCTACCTTGCACATCTTTGGGTTGTGGGGGTG